>NW_027314752.1:16999015-17300984 GCF_023375885.2 Dermacentor andersoni
TGCGTTTTCGCACTAAACATACATTTATAGACATGCTTTCGCCTTTTTGGATACCTTTGCGCAATTTATCAAGAACCAGCTTGTCTAAGGTCCACTGCACGAGCTTTTATTTTAGGCAAGGAAACTGTCCTACGCTCAATAAAGACTGGTCAGACAACCTAGGTAGCCTTTCTATAAAAAAAACACAACATTAGCTTGCATATAAAGCCAAAGCGCCCCGATTGCCCCCGGAAATAGCACAGAGAGAGGGATCATTAAGATAAGACCAAGCACGCTTTGCTGGCATGCTGCAGGACGGAGGCCGATACCGGTGCAAGATATTCCTTCCGTCAAACTTGTGTGCTTCCTACTCAGAAACCTGCTCTGAGACTTTACATACAAGAGAAAGATGACCAGCGCTTGTTCGTTTAGAGCCGACATCAAACACTGGACCGAGTTCAAGGACACGCCGCATGTAGTCTGGAAGGCAGCACACTTCCGAGACGTGGGCACTGCTGCTAACCCACTGGTGGGATTCGGTAGTAAAGTTCCGGAGATATCGAAGCTGG
This sequence comes from Dermacentor andersoni, assembly GCF_023375885.2. Lineage (NCBI taxonomy): Eukaryota > Metazoa > Arthropoda > Arachnida > Ixodida > Ixodidae > Dermacentor > Dermacentor andersoni. The sequence goes on from NW_027314752.1 coordinate 16,999,564, forward strand.
ATGTTCGAGAGGGGCTCAGTGGCTTGGTCAGCTAGGAGCCGATGCTGCTTAGCCTTAGCTTAGGCGACGCCAGGTACAAGCGCATTGCGTTACTGCACGCCGAAGTGAGTCTGGGCAGACGGGCCTGCTGCTGCCATTGTGAACGTAGAATGTTCCCAGTTTTTCTGCCATGTCGGGGTAAAACCACCGAAAAGGGCTAAGATGTCTTCAGGAAGAATGGCCTTACCAATGCAAAAGCTAAGAGTACGAGCTCTGCGCATACATACAAGCCTATTTCGACACATTTGTCCACTTCATTTCTCGTTCAACGGGCCTCTTTCATGTTTTCGAAGACCCCAGCAGAACAGTTGCCTTTCTTGCCACCACCATGCGCAGAGCTTGTAGTTTTGGCTTTCGCATTCGTAATCGCCTTCATCCTGATGACGTCTTAGCCCTCTTAGGTGGTACATGGTAGATGATTTAGGAACATCCTGCGTTCAAGGTGGCACCGGCAGGCTCGTCGGCTCCGGAATGTCTTCAGCCTGTACTTACGCCGCGCATTTTAACCTGAACCTGGCATCACCCCCACTCAGGTTGAGCAGTTTAGCCGCCTTGCTGACCAAGCTACTGAGCACCTCTACCAAGCTACTCCGATATCTCCGGAATTTTACTGCGAAATCCCACCAATTGGTCAGCAGCAGTGTTCACATCTCTGAAGACTTCCAGACTACATGCGCCGCATGGTTGACCACGGTACAAAGTTTGGGGTAGGCACTAAAAGGACAAATACTGAGCTTCTTTCTCTTGCACATCAAGTTTCCTAGCGGGCGTTTGAGGAGGAAGCTCACTGGGTAAATTCTGAGGGAGTGAATATCCTGGGGCCATAATTTGAAACGTTCGCCTTGCGCAATAGTTTCGACGCCACCATAGTCATGTTCCATTAATCAAATGACTGATTACCCGTGACGTGAACGTGAACTAGCGATCCGTGCTGTGGAACGCTGCACATCGCATCAGAGAGCGCCCCGTACGAATGGAGAGCGGCTCGGGTGTGTTCTTTTCGAGTGTAGTGGCCGCAGTACGGGTTCTGCGCACGGACTTAGGCCTGTTAGGGCCACTTTAGGAAACATAAATAGCATAAAACAGTGTGAAATGTTTTGCTTTACATGAATCAACAGATATCCCCGCAAAACAACGCGTGTAAGACGCCACCAAAAAAGGCTACTATAAACTACCAACTATCATATCTCCACTACACTACATTACCAACCGAACGCCAAAAGATGCCCAAAGGCGTGTCGTTCATTTCATATATGTCAAGAGCACCCACCGACATCATGACGATAAAATACAGTAGGTCAAAACTACCAGATAGCGCTGTTTATTTTCCGGTTTTAATAGAAGCTTCAGTCAGCGCGCTCCACTGGCGGACGCATGGCCAAGGCAATAGTTTCGCGGGTGGCAAACGTTTCTTAATACAGGCACTACATCGGCATGAGCCTCCGTTCTGCTATCGTCTTGCGAAGCGTGTTTACTCCTACCTTAAGCATCACTATCTCTCTGTTCTTTCGGTGGATAAAGAACGCGATTTTGCGCTATACGCAAATGAAAATTTTCTTTTTTTTAGAAAGGCTAGCGGAGGTTGTGCCCGCTGGCTTTAATGTGGGTCGTTGAGTTTCCTGCCATTAGATAAAGGCTTGTGTGGCGGAGCTTTTATACATTGTGGGTCTTGGTAAATTGCACGGAAGTATCCAAAAATGTGAAAACATGGAATTAGATTTATTTTTAGGGCCAGAACGCATGACAAGATCGCTTTCAGGCTCTTCATTTTGGACAAGAGCAGGAGGCAAAAGCTAGTCAAGTCATGGAAAAATGACATGTTAAGACGGTTACAAGTCAAAGACTTGTTTCTGGTAAATAATTCTGATCATTTTATTGAATTTGTAAAGGCGCACGAAGACATTGACGTGAAGGCTTTTTCGGTAGACGTGGCATACTTATAATATTCCTTGCGATGTAATAAATTGTTACGTTGTGTCGAAGAATGCATTGATCAATACGCGTCCGTAAAACTTTCTTGTGAAGTGGTTGTCTCAATCGGTGGTTTTGTAGATATGGTTAAGTTTTAGATTTTTTCGACCTTCGCTTGTTGTAATAAAATTTATTTGCTAGAAAAGAAAGGTGTCTGCATTTGTTACTGTCTTGCTCTCGTTTTAACTGATTTGTTTCTAGCAAAGTTTATTTGTGGCCTTTCACTTCGCCTTTGAGCCTTTAGTAATTGCATGCATATCTTTAGACACGCAGACGATTTTATTGCGTTTGTGAATGGCTCCTTTGAGCGTTTTCAGAGAGAGAGAGAGTGGTGACATCGCATTTGTTAAGCGTAATTGTCTTTCCCCCCTTGTTCATACTTTAAATATGCCTCACCGAGCAGAGCCAGCAGCGGTGCACTCTACATGCGCTCACGCTCCCTTGTATTGCTGCAGATGGGCAACCCTTTTCTTGTATTTTAGTGATTTTCAGCTGATTACATGGTAGTCACGGTTGCTGGGCTCCTCAAGTGCACACTGTCCTTGTTCTTCCAGTTTAATATTGATTTTGATACAACTTTTTTATCATGGAACACCACACCACAAATTCTCGGAGAAAAGGCGCCAAGTAGCATTAAGGAAGTTGTAAAGGTAACAACTAAAATCACTGCGAAGTTCACAAGAGCTATGCATGATCTCAAGAGTGCAATAAAGGCGCTTCACTCGTCGAACATGGCGGTAAAAACAGAATTGACATCTGTCAGGGCGTTGACGGGATCCATAAATGATAGTTTTAAGGAAGTCAAATCGGAAATCAAGGCACTTAGAGCGGAAGTAAATCAAGTAAAAACTCACACCCAGGACCTTCAACAGGAAATCAACAACTGAGCAGAGAACTGAAGGAAGTTAATAAGCAATTGATAGAAGTGAAGCAGTATGGAAGAAAGTATAACATTGAATTCAAAAGTGTACCTGCGGCAGAGAAAGAGGATCTCCGTAAAGCAATCCAAACAATAGCTACGTTCTACGTGCTTAAATATGGAACACGCGAGCAGTTATATCGATGTTGTTCATCGGGTGCCGACGAAAGGAAGTTGACTCGCAAATATTGTAGTAAAGTTAATGTCAAGAAGCTCATCTGAAATATTTCTGCCGGCAGCGACAAAAACACAACTTAATGCTTCCATGCTTGGTTCTATGAAAAACACGCCCGCCTTCATAAACGAGCCCCTCTGCAGACAATAAGATACTTCTTGCAGAAAGGTATACAAGCCAAGAAGGAAAAACAAATGGAAGTATGCCTGGGATTCTGACCACAAAATATTCATGCGCAGGAGGAAAAATGCGAAGGTAGTACATGTAACCTGTCACGAAGATCTAGCAGAAATAGCATGATGCGATGTTTTTGAAATATGATGTTTTCGTCCCATATCTGTTCTAAGTCTTATCAATACCATATACGAAAAACTTCTTGCTAAGCATATTCATTCTTTCTTTTTTAAATGTATAACGTACTAAGCCCACAACAACATGGTTTTCGACCTTGTCACACTACGTCTACCACAGTACTTTCAATAACCCAGGCAGTAAACAACGCTCTTCATTATAACCAACTAGTAGCAGGTATTTTTCTAGAATAAAAAAAGTATTTCATACCATCGATGATGATCTCTTACCTAATAAGGTAACATCTTATGGCCTTCGCAACAACGTACTTGAATATTTTGTTGTTATTTACACAATCGACACCAAATCGTTGATCTAAACAAGATAACCTCATCCCCTCAGCCTCTCAGAACAGGAGTTCCACAGAGATCTGTGTTTGATCGCTCGTTTTCTACAATATATATCAGTGACTTACCCGAGATTTCAAGGTCCGCTAATGTATTAATGTATGCCAATGACACTGCCTCGGTAATCACAGATATCAACATTAAGAAAATAGAAGAAAAAAGCGCTAATAGAGCTTTCTAAGGTTTCTGAATGGTTTCTTGCGAATAAATTGAGAATAAATACAAAAAACATATACCATTTTTCATTCACATGGCAAAACCGTCAGTAGTGATTCTATCACATTGTCTATAAACAAATGCCTTTAAGTCCACTCGAACGTATATTATATACCAATCTCGGCGTTATTCTCGACAAAACTCTAAACTGGCAACGCCACATAGAAGCACTTTGCTCCAAGCTAGCATCTGACTAGTATGCACTTATCACGGCGCGGGAAGATTTTCAAACAAACATTGTCCGCATTTTGTATTTTTCATTTATTCAAGGTCATTTGATGTACAGTATTGAGTCATGGCATGGACTTTCACAACGTACCTAGAACCTATTCGACGCCTTCAAGAACGAGACGCCCGCACCCTTACTTTCTCTCAGCGAAATGAAAGAAGTAAACAAATATTTGTCAAATTGCAAATAGTGCCCTTCGATACATTGCACGGAATATATAAAGTCAAATGTATTGTTGGTGTCATAAAAGACAGTCATTCATTTTATGTATCAATATTACGTAAGCCAGCTCGCCCATCACGAAATACAACATTTTGCAACTTGAATATACCACCGACATGGAATATATGTGGCCAGAGATTAGCGGAATTGATTGGCCTAAAAATATGGAATAGCCTACCATTTCAGGCTAAAGAAAACAAATGTATCGAATTGGTGAAAAAATACTATATTCAGCAAATGTCCGTGGAACCTGTCTGAATATGTTCATCCAGTGGGTGTGGCCACTAGTATGTACTTGTTTACAAATATGCTTTTATGCTAATTTGCAAACGAGATTTTCCTTTTCGTACTAGCCAAGTGGTCCTTTCAATTTATACTGTTTTTCTATATGCTCTATGTGTTCCTTATATTCATACAGGCAGTGGCGTAGCCAGAAATTTTGTTCGGGGGGGGGGCTCAAGTTGCAGCTCGGCCTCCTCCTCATAAAGAAGCATTAGCTCGAGTGCTCCTATCTAAATACATGTAAAAGGAAAATTCGTTTTTCTCGACAACCACAGCACCAAATTCGACGAGGTTTGTTGCATTTAAAAGAAAAACTTAAAATCTAGTGTCGGTTGGTTTCAAATTTCCGAGTTAGGTCGGCAATTTTTTATTAAAATTGGCAAGATTTGGAAATTTTCAGAAACGAAACTATCAAGTTTACAACTCTCTAATTTAACAACGAGAAATGGTAATTCACATCTGTAAATTGCATCTGATAGTACATCTAAAGCGAACAAAATTGATATGTTACACATGAATATCAAGAATTTCATTATATGGCAATACAGCTTTTGCAGAACCCTTGTACCCAACGTAACAAATTCACGTAAGATGCAAAATGACATATCAAATTTGTCCGCTTTGAATGATCTCGTGTATGCCGTTTACAGAACCGAAATATCTGTTCTTGACGCAGAGCTATGGATTTGTAAACTTCGCGCGTCTATTTTTTTTCAAACGGTCGTATATTTGAAAATCTTTTTAACAAAATTCAGGACATAACTCAAACTTCCGCTTCCAACATTCGCTAGAACTTGACTTTCTCGCTCAAATGCAACAAATTTGATAAAAATCAGCCCAGTGGTTATCTCAGAAAACGTTCTTGTGTTTTTCATGTGTTTGAATAGGCGGCGTCCGAGTTGGGCTCGAGCTAAAGCTTCCTCTTAAGGGGAAGCTTTAGCTCCCTTAAATTTTGCTAAAAGGGGAATTCCTTTTTCTCGGCAACCACTGCACCAAATTTGGCGAGGTTTATTGCATTTAAAAGAAAAGCTTTAGTTCTAGTGACGGCTGGTTTCGAATTCTTCATTTCGGTTGTCAATGCTTTATTGAAAATCGACCAAAATCGCACATATTTCGCTAACGAAAATACCAAGTTTAAAACTCTAGCTCAACAATGAAGAATGATATCACAATTCTGTGAATAGCACCTAATAGTGCATCTACAGCGGACAAAATTGATTTGTTACACTTGAATCTCAAAAAAAGATAAGTAATATGGAAATGCGGCTTTTGCAGAACACTTGTACACAACGTAACCAATTCATGTAAGATACAAATTTACGCGCCAAGTTTATCCGCTTTGACTGTTATAATATATGTCGTTTACAGAGTGGCGATATCTTTTCTTGATGCAGAGGTGGTAGTTTGTAAACATCGTGTTTCTATTTTTTTCGAACTTTCGATTTTTTCAACATATCTTAAACAAGATTCAGGCGCTAAATCGAAATTCCGCTTCCAAGAGACACTAGAATATAGCTTTCTCGAATGCAACAAATTTAATTAAAAGCGATCCAGGGGCTATCTCAGAAAAGCGTTTCTGCGTTTTTCATTTATTTGAATAGGCCGCGTCGGAGTTGGGCCCGAGCTAAAGCTTCCTCTTAAACAATTTTTCAAGGGATCAAATACATGAATTACTGCGCTGCCATTGCCAAAGATGCTGCAAACAAATTCTTGAACGCTACGCAATATCAAAAAAAGTAAACTTTTTGTTTTTTTTCATAAAAGAATTTCCTTGTATGTGCCAAAAATTGTGCCCAAAATAACTTATATCAATGCTTTCATGTTTTTTTGTCTAATAAGTAAAGAAAATATCACACGAACTTTAGAACTATATCAGTTAGAAACCAGCAAAGGAGCGCATGTAGCTGATATGAAATATGTAAAGGCCATGAAATGAACAAGTTGAGGACAAATATGTTAATGAAACTGTCGTTCAAGAACCGCGTGTTTACATTCTTGTGCATATGCAACGACCAGTTAAAAATATCAATGACGTTGTAATTTTTCCAATGAATTACGTAGGATTAGCTGTCACCGGTCGAGTATCGTGAGTAATTGCATCGAAATTATAGTCGCAACAGAGAGCACGTATAAAAAGCAGGAGTTTTGCAAAATAAACGAGGGCGAGCCAAATGAAAGTGAGCCAATGCGAATATATGACAAGCGCGGTACTTCATTTAAACGTAGTCTCCATGAGCATTTAGACAATTGTCCCATTGACTAACGAGTCGCGTGATTCCCGTCTCACAAGATGGCTTGGATTGCTGCTTCAAAAAGTCTGCAACCGACTCTTTCACGTCATCGTCTGACAGGAATCTGGTTCCCTTTAGCTGTTTTTTTGGCTGGGCCATTATGGGGAAGTCGCAAGGTGACAGGTCTGAGCTGTATGGCGGATGCTGCAGCGTTTCCTACTTGAACTTTGCCAGTTTTGTATTAACCCTATCAGCGACGTGGGGACGGCCATTGTCGAGGAGCAAGATGACCTCTTTCGTCAATTTTCCACGTCGTTTGTTCTGGATTGCGACACGCAGCCGTTCCGGCGTTTCACAATGTCGGAAACAATTGATAGCCTCTCAAGGTTTAGCAAATTCTATCAGTAATGGTCCCTGACGATCGAAAAAAAAGTCAACAACACATTCCCGGCGGAAATGACGGCCTTTGCTTTCTTTGGGCATGGTGAATTCGAATGTTTCCACTGTAAGTTCTGCCATGGTGTTTCAGGCTCGTAATAGTGGCACCATGATTCGTCCCCAATCACAATTGCAGACAAGAAGTCGTCACCCTCATTGCGTTACGGGATCAGATGAGTCAAGGCAGCGCCGAACTGCTCCGCCTTCTGGTGGTGGTTCAAAATCTTGGTCATCCATTGCCCACACAAGAGTCGATAACCGCGATGTTCAATAATTATGTGACTTCTGGTACATGGGCCTTGGCGCGAAATCCAGCCTGAGTTCGCAATGTTCGCGGTGAAATGTCGTTTCGAGCGTGAAAAAGACATTCTAGACAAAATCCAGAATGATTTTCAGTGCCGGGGGCTGCTTTGGTCGGCGGTGCATAGACAGCACGAAAAACTTTCGGGGGGGCTGAAGCCCCATAAGCCCCCCCCGCTGGCTACGCCACTGCATACAGGGAATTATTGTGTCCCAGACAAGCTTATTGCCAATTATATATTTTTAAATGGCCCCACTACCAGCATTTCGCTAAGGGGCCTTACAATGTTTGCATACACTTTGTACTAACCTTGGAGAAAAATAACCTTGAATCAATAAAAAAAACATGTGCAATCCACTCTCAGCATTCTTCCTTCCGTTAGCCTTCTGCAGTAGCGCCAACGTTCCTTGAATCTGTTTGGTCCAGCTTGAAGGGGGACAAGGGACACAAAAAAAGAGGACCTGCGCTTACTGCCAACTGAAATGTTAGTGTGACACAGTTTTATATAGAAATAAACAGAAGGAAAAACAACATTAAAGCAATAAGAGAAAGCAAAGTTGCCATCACCGCTCATTGCTCACGCTGACGTTGTCTAAGAATGCCAACTCCGTCCCTGATAAGGCCGGAGATGGCGTAGTTATGCATAGGCACACTTGACCTGCCATGCTAACCGATTCAACAATGATGCGCGTTTGCTCTTGCATGAGTGTAACAATTACTTTCCCTTTTTCGAACAGAGGGGTACATTCGCATGCGCTGCAATGCAGGGCTAAACAACCTTTCTTTCTATTGTTAACATTGTTCGCATGTTACCACAGACAATTGGTAAAACACATGCCGGTCTTGTCCACTCAGCATGCGCGGCATTCCAAGGGAATTCTTTACACAATTCTATTCACCACAGAGTCTGAAGAAAAACCAACTAGCCCAAACCATTACCCTTGTAAGTTCCTTGAGATGTTCAAATACAGAAATGAATTGAGCACTAAAACTAACATATAAAGCCCTTGAAGAAAATAGCGGCCGACGTGCAAAACTGGCTGGGCAGTTACAGTTGTGAAACACTTTATGTGGTAATGATCGCACTGATTTGACGAGTGGAGCTTCTGCACAAGCCACCGCATTAAGTTGTCCGTCAGTGTGTGGCATTGCTTGGGGTTTCTAGGAACAGACGCTAAATTGGCAGAGCTTTCAGACGCCAAGGTTTTACGTGTCTACAAGTGCAGTAGAGAAAAGCCGACAAATAATTAAGCATTAGCAGTCAATTGTATATTTTGTATTTTATTGTTGTGTAAGTGTATTTCTCATTTCTCTTTTCCCGGTTAAACTAAGGTGCAAGAAAGAGTCGGACAATTTTCAGAAGCGCTCATGCGTGTGCGTAGTTCTGTAGCTTGCTCCTCATTTCCGCAGAACGTCGTTGGTGAGTGAAGTCACCCTGTTACTTATTTCTCTCCTGCAACACTCGCAAACGTGTGCCATTATTTTCGGATCAACAGCGAAAAAAAGGGAACGACTTGAAAAAAAAAAAAAAAAAGCGGACACCTTTCTCTGTACCACCAGTGTGGAGCACAACTTTTCTAGATTCTCACATAACACATATCTTTCTAATACTGTTCACAGCGCAGGAAGTATCCCAAATAATAGCCGGTGTAAAACTTCGCCAACTACTAATCGCGCAACACATTGACTATGTAATTCGACGAGAGCAGCGGTGGAACTTTCAAAGAAAACTTGTAAAAGTATAGGAATCGGGAAGCTTGGGTGAACATATATTAGTGACAGCTTCCTGTAAATACCTGTGACATTTACCAATACGATAATTCGGTGATTTGCTAGTGTGATTTTTACAGCATTTTTATGGACACCACGCATGCAACTCACCCTCTCATTATTCAGTTTGGAGTAGCATGTGAATTTGTATTTATGTGACGCTTGCGTGCCTGTGTTCTCATTTTATGGTTCTAAGGCTTCAGAAGAAACGCCAGTCAAGAACAAGTGTCCGGACACAGGCTGAGATACAACCAGTTCATCCACATCCACTGTACCGACAAACTATGGCGCACTTTTCCCTGTTTCTCTCTGCAGGTGAAGAAATTAAAACACAGTATTGCAATGTGCGTACATTCTTCCATCAAATGAGAAACTCTTAGTTATCAAGAAACTAAAAAGAAAGAATCCTACAAGAAGCTCTTGCGCTAAGCGCGTAATGTATTTCGATATAGTGCGTCCTGAACAAACCACTAACCAAAACATCCAAACACTTTTTTCCAAATATTGCAGCACACAGTAGCTGGCGGCAAATATTTTGTATAAAATACAAAATTTCCTTTACCACCAAGATTGCATGAAGACAGAGAAGCAACCAGAAATTTACTAGGTAAAAATATGCTATAGAATTAGCTGGAGTGCTTAGGGTACGATGGGTACAACGCATTCCTTCGTTTTCATTTTTACGTTACCAATATTGGCAAATAAACGTTCATTTAGTTGTAATTGCTTATTTTATGTAATATCTCTTCTGCCCTTGTCTATATCCATGCGGCAATTTCTGCAATAAGATTTCTCGCGTAACCCCCCTTTCATTTGCGGCGGCCGCCTGCTTTTTCAAATCTCTTTTTTTTATTTCTACGTTCCACAGCGACGAATAATTATATTGTTATCATGATATCATTAGAATTATAACCGCCTGCAAGAATTTTATTACCGGGAAAAAACTACGTTGCAGCATCTCCCCATCCCCATTTAGTTCCTTGTTCACATGCAAATTACCATGAGACATTTCATGCATAATCAATGACAAATAAAAAGCCACCATTTACTATTTATAATTTCTTCTGTAATCGTTTGCGACACTTCTACATTGTGAAGCGCTATCGCTGTTGTGCAATGTTTATGTTGTCAAAAGCATTATTGAAACAACCTGTAACTAGAAGTCAAGCATAATTAGGCAAACTTCTGCATAAAAGCGATCATATTGACTTGCTCTGTGTTCTTCAAGAAAATCCACAAGGTGTTGAGCATCATAAGTTCTTAGATACGTAGGTTTCTTTCCCTAGCACATTAAAGCAAAAACGACGACATTACACGTACGGGACAGTGTTAGCTGCCACAAGAATTGCACATTTTGCTTTTCATGAAGGCAAGTAAGTACAAATGATATGAGTGAAAACTGTAGCACTCGCAAATGAAATCCTCACCTCTTGAAAAGGAATAGGTTGTATTTTTGGTAAATGTTGAATGATCGAAGCATACCAGGTAGAAGGCGATGTCTCTCGCTGAAGAGTTGGCAAAAGTACGCATCGAAGAAGATTATAGAAAATTTATCTAACTAATGTGCGCACGAATAGCGCCTACTCCACTTAAGCATTCCGGAGGATCTATGGGCCTCCTGTACCCACGTCTGTGATTACGAAGACCAATCAGTAGTGAAAGGAGTAAATACCTAATGACTTCACAACAATGCGCATGAAGTTGACAAACGCTCATATTATGTAATCAAATGTCCACTCGTTATCGCGATCAAGTTTCATCAAGCCCTTAAATCGAAATTTTCAGTGATCGCTGGTGCACTATCCAACGTGCGCATGGTGCTGGCTGAGCTGTAATCCACAATGTGTGAAAAAGTAGTGCACACGTCAGATATTGGAACCGATCACTACGCAGTAATTGCGATTGACTGAATCCTGATTAAGCTGGCGATCGAAAGTCTCACTGTAGCAAAAGTCAATTTTCATCGAGCTGAACCCGTGTGGGGCACTTTGCGAATTCAAATTGTTCAATTGATAGCAGTACCAGACACCTTTAACGGGGCACCAGTCGACATTACTTTGTTGGCTATTAGCAAAGACACAATGCAGAAAATGAAATCTAGAAAATCTGATGACACGTTCATCTTTTGAAGAAAAAGTATATAACTGGATTAACCTGACGCTGCGATCACGAAATCTGCAGTTTATTAGATAAAGAAGGATTCCTAACCCCCCGTGGTTCTCACCGTATCATGCACGAAATTTTGGTGATCTTGAAAAAGTTTAGAACACGGAAGGCGTGACGTATGCCTGGCTTGTATTACCACTTTCAGCACTTTATAATTATTTTATTATAGCGGGATCGCGATGGAATTAAGGATGTAAGGATGACCATGTGATGGCTCAGTGAAGCGCCCGGGAGAATTTTTTGTATACAGAAAAAGTTGCAGGGCAAGCGAGCATTAGACAATTGGAGTTTTGATTGGTGATGACAAGAGGTGTCCCTGAGACTGGTGCAACACAAAGGAACACAATAGTCGTCTCACTAAGGAGTGTCAGCTGCTTCTTAAACCAAACAAAGTAATAACTGTTTTGAGAAGATCGCAAAGCAGTAAGCCCTTATAAAGACAATAACATGTAAACAACAAGACTGATTGTTTTTCTACAGCGGATGGCAGCTGCATTTTACTAACACAGTGGATTCTGCAGGAAGTTGAGTAATGCATATACTCTAAGGATATTCTTGTGCCACTTAATTTGGGGCTTTTTACCCAAAACACAATATCAAAATATTTCCGTTACCTAAACCAGTATGGAGATTTGCTTTAGTGTAAGCATTGCCGGCAGGTCAGTTTTTGAGGGTGTGATGAAGTGTTGGCCTGTACTTCGTGTAGTCAGCCAGAGAGAGTTCGTTCCTAACTACAGAAGACTCCCACGAAGACTTCCTGAGAAGAGAAATAACACAAACAACATGATGTAGCTTGGTTCACACTGTTGACTCAATACAAATTTAATTCTTTAAGCATTGTTCAATATTGGGTATAGTTTGGAGGGGAAAGCGCCACATCATGCAATATAGAACACGTGTGTGTGGCGACATTGTTCACAGTACAATCATGAACTAAGTTATATCTTTGCACATGCTCTTCGAAAAACTGGCGGCAATATTGGCCTAAATAGTTTACATGTGATGTTATTAGACGTCTCTTTTTCTCTTTTGACAATCCACCAGTGCTGGGTTGGTCGCTTGTATCCCTCTGTGTTCGTCACTTCCTTCCACATTTACACACTGAACATTTATGATTTTAGGAGCTGTGCAAACTGAAGCTATAAACCCGAAATTTCGCTCTAGATAAATGGATGGGCTCGATGAGGCGACGCTGGTTTTCCCTAAACAGATGGTAAACATGTGTTGCCAGGCAGATCCGCGTATACTCTAAGTTGGTGTCGATGCGACTTCCCACTCCGAAGCGCAGCCATTCGCGATCGAAAGGGGATACGATTATAATTATCCAGTGCTACTAGTGAACTGCACCACGTTGCGCGATATCTGGATGTGCAAATCACTCTCAGTTGGCAAATATTTTATATGAGGAACCCAGCCATAAACACTGGGCCTATTACCTCCTATAGACAAGCACATGAGATCACTCTAAATGGTGGTAGCTTTAATCCTTTCAGTTCACAGCTAGCCTGCCAATGTCAGTACTCCAAGCATGACAGCATGCAATTTTTTTCTGTGTTTGTTTACCTAAATAAGATATTTGCTGTTTCCTCCGAGTTTTCGTTTGCTGCTTTGTAGGTATGTGGTATATAAAGACAATAAGTATCCACTCGTATTGTACAAGGACGCTACACCGGGGACCCCTGACGAATTTCTCAGAAAAAACTTAACAATTGCAGCTTCGTGTCATACTTCGTGCGGATGACACTTATATTTTCAGAAATATTTGTTTCTTCAAGCAAATGACTGCAATCTATTTTAGCATGCGTCAAACGCTCGTGCTCATTGATTGTTTGGGCATACCTGAAATGGCTGTACCTGAGTCAGTCCGTAAATATTATATTTGGTTTATAATACCATCGTGACCTGGAAAGCAGCGAAATAGACAAATCGGTTTTGGTCCAATGTAGATGCAGAGAAAAGAACACAAAAAAATACGAGGCTGCCACCTAACTTGCTCGCGGCGAACGTGCTTGTCGTCTCTCGTTTTTGACATTTGAATTTATCGGGGTGCCTCTACTGATCATGAATGCATTGCTGAAATGTTGCATGAAGTCACACGTATTCTGTGAATAATTCTCATTACTCTTGGCGTTCTACAACAGACCGACATTTTCCGCCAGCACTTGGCATTCGCGTTACCCTATCTCCGATGTTTCAAAACAGTACAAACCTGTATACGCTTACCTCTGCGGAGCTTCATATCTAGGCAAAACTACTTTTTGTGCCGCAAAGAAAAAATGCGCAGATCAGTATGATCATCATATAAACAGCTACCTCGAATCAAAAACAACGTAACAACCAGAACAGCCACTACTTCGCAGTGAGAAACATGCCTGCACAAGAGACCTCAGTTGATGCGCGTGCAAACTTTGTGTACAAATTCCTTCTTTGTTCTTATGTTGTAATTTTCGATAAGCCTAGGTTCACTGATCGTCTGCATCATTGTTAGAGAGATATACAAAGATTTATAAAATGCTGGAGATGTGACTAGGAATTACATTGTTATTTTGCTTATAAATAATACACTGACACAGTTTGAGAGATGGCGGCGTTGCACAGAGGTGAGGCCTTTACAGGGGTATCCAAGTGAATTAAGTGTTACCTGACTGAAATTGCTCTGTAGCCTCCTGATTATGGCAGCATTTTACTTGTACCACACTTAAGAAATACCTGCATTTTCATGTGCTTTGTAATTCTTTTATGTTTTATCATTACGATGCGCATTCTGACTATATGTTAAAATAAAATTGTAGCAGGCTAGTCTGTTACTAACAATATTCTCAAGAAAGCTGTGATATTGAAATATTTAAGTCCTGCAGGAACAGCCCTGTGTAGAAATAGCACTGCTGGTGTTTTTTAAACAATAAAACGTTCTTTGAAAATTCTCGTTGTGCAAACAAACATCAGACTTGTGCAAGTGTTCAATTCCCTGCTATCGCAAGAATTAGGATTTTGTCAATGTGATTGTTCCCTCCATGTGTTTGATATAAGTTCTAAATGTTCGCACATGTATAGAAGTGCGATGGACTTTATTGAACTTGATGTTCTGGAAGAAAATAGTATTAAAGAAATACACCGAGCAATTACCTGCGTTAGTGGATAATATCAAGAGCTCAGAATTGAATGTGAAAATATTTGATACCTGTACTCTACATACTGCATTACACATATGAAGTGCCGCAGTAGCCTAGCATTCAGTTGATGTCAAACTAGGTGGCATGCACCATTCTAGCGAAGAGCCGGGGCCATATTTCGGGACAATACCTTTCGGCAATACTATCGCCTGCCAGGGACGTAGTGCTAAATCAACCCATCGCATGCGCTTGGTGGCTGAGCCGACAGTATCCCCGAAAGAGTTCGTCCTAGAATCGGTGTCCAGTTCTTCAGTGTTGTAGCATTCTTACCAGTAACACGCGCGCTTTATGCTTACGTACAGCGTGGATGTAACGTAGGTGTCGGGCTGTTCATTTGACCTTTGGGGCATAACGTTTCTTGAGCCTACAAATGACAATGTACAGGCAACGCTAAAGTAGATTTTTTAAAGTGCGTGACATTCGTTAATATCAGGCGTTACACTCAGTTCGGCATTGCTTGGGCACTAATTACATGGAAACAGATTAAAAATAGTTTAACTTTGTCAGCTTATCTTTAGGAGATACCTCTGTCTATTGAACATGTATGGGGAGCAGCTTGACGAGAAGGCTGAAAAGAACTGACGTCTTAGTAGGAAAATAAGTTAACATACTCCTGTCTTAATCTCAAAGTAGACATTGCATTAGTCATTACAGGCCTAAAGACTGAGCATTGCCACAAGAATAAAATGAGCATGCTTCAGAAGTTTAGCGTTGAAAAGAAATGTTTTATGAAGGATATTTTGTGAAGCCTCCGGCGCAGAGCCATATTATCCTCCCACTAGAATCTAGATTCCTAGAAAGCACGTACGGCCCAAATACCATGAATATATAGGGGCTTTAGAATGGCTGTTATCAAATTGTTCTTTTCAAATTTGACCTTGCATGTTGCTCCATGCGATACCTAGAGACCTCATTTTCTTGAACTCTACATCCTGCATGAGGAAAGTTAGACGTAATAGAAGCGGCAGCATTACTTTTTCTGGAATAGATGGTCTCAACACCTTTCTTCCAATTAAGGTAGAGAGTATAGAAAACAGCGAATTGAAAGGCTGGAGAGCAGAAGTTGTTGGAATTGCGATTCACTATGTAAATAACCATATCCACTAGAAAACCATCACATCACATGGGGGACCAGCATTCATCGAGAACGGATTATTATACGTAAGAGTAGTTGCTTCATACTTTTCGCTCGATTTTTGGTGCAACAATGCTCAAGACATATATAAGACGTTGCATGATAGGATACAGAGATACATATCAAAATAAATTGTTACAACACATATTACTGTCGTAGAATGCCAGGGCTTCTCGAAGACATGGAATTACAATTGCAGACGCAAATACATTTGGGATGGACGCATTTTTGAAGTCCCAATCTTGTAGGATTCGGTGAACAGAAGCCTCCATGGCATAGCTCCAGTATAGCGTGTGTGCCTCAACTAGTTACATGTTGCTCGCAGGAGTGTGCAAATGAAAAAAAGTGACAAAGCACTCCTTCTACAATCAAGTTACCCTTAGTCACGATTACAAACCGACTGTGGCAGAGAAGCAAGTGTGTCATACCTAGCCTGTAATTTATCATGCGTTCAGGGAGACTTAAATGAAAACCACAGGGAACATTTATAGCCAACGAACAATCATCTCAACATACATTCTCACATAGATGTTACAGACATATCATAGCGACATATCCACATTACTTAAATATGTCTAAATATGTCTGTCAAATAAGTTATAGCCTTACATACTATTAGAGGTATATACAGTCAGGCTCAAAAGTGGGATGAGAATATTCTTTGCGAAGCTGTGAGCATGATCATGAGCTTACAGATCATGATCATCGTGTCTTTTAAAGCATATTTCTCAAACCTCGTAAGTACATTGTTGGGAGGGCTTTACTGTGTCTTTATGAGTAGTCACATGATGGCGGTATCGACAACGTTGAAACATTTTTTTCAACCCGTTTTTCTGTGTTGAAACAGTGCTTAATCGCTTTTATTTTGCACGCTTTAACGAGTTACCTGCCATTACTAGCTGAGCAAGCTGCGTAATGCAAGAGCGATGCGCTGCAGTTTTTCTCGTGTATTCTAGGGCATTTTTAGTGTTTTGGAAATGCTTCCGCATTCATAGCCAGCACGCCTGCGATTGTATTACACTGCTTTGCACAAGCTCAACAAATGCTTTAAGTTAGTACTCAGTGTTGTCAGATTCTCTCATTTTAACACCTGTGTTCCATCGTGCATCCTCACTAAGCACGACTGCCATTTAATTCCTGCCGGCACAGTGTCCATCATTCGTTGGAAACGTGCAGGCGCAGAACAGCGCCCAAATGGAAATTCGTAGAGGCCATCGGGGTTACGAATGCTGTTTTTACACGGTCCCCCTCATCCACCTCTATTTGCCAATATCCACTCTTCAGATCCAGGGAGGAGAAAAACTGCACATCGGAGCCAATCTAACATATCGTCGATATGCGGAAGGGGTATACATTCCGCTTGGTTACGGTGTTGAATTTATGGTAGCCTACGCAGAATTAAAGTGTGTTTGTTATCTTACTTTTTAACAAGCGCTACGGAAAACGCCCATGGGCTGCTGGGAGGCTGAATAACGCCATCTGAAAGCATCTCCTCTACTTCCTTCTTGATGATGTGCATTTCTTTTGGTGAAACTCGACATGGCTGCTGGCATACCGGCTTTGTGGCGCACTCTGTTATGATACTGCGCTTTGCAACAGACTTGGGCCATACCTTCGAGGAAGTGGTGAAGCAGTCAGAAAATTTCTTTAGCAGGGCATATATCTGTTTCTTTTCGGCCTTCGGAAGTCTCGGGTTGAGGGTGATTGATCTGTCGACACTGCAGGTTCCTGGCAGAGCAGTTGACGTTGTCGTTAGGCTGCATTTTTTGGTCGCAGCACAGAACTCGTCGAAATAGGCAATAGCTGTTCCTTGTGCGATTTTTTTGCATTTAGTTCCGAAAATCGTAAGTGCAAGATTTGCACAGCCATCACTTAAGTGAACAAGACCCCGAGCCACGCAAAAACTTTTGATGAGGAAGAGCTCTATGTTTCCATCCGCTATGCCTTCTTGGACGTAAAATGTTTCATTGTCCACAAAAACCATTACACTGCCGCGTGGCTTCTTCCACAGGTATAGCTTGTTTCGTCGAGAAAGACACACTGGACCTAAGTAGGTTAATTATGGCGCAGTTAGCCTTTAGAAAATTCATTCCCAATATAGGTTCCCGTGAACATTTTAGCAGTACAATCAAGTCAGAAACGTACGTGGTCTATTATCGCAATTGTTGCGTTGCATCGGCCAAGGGACGTAATAAAATGACCGCCTGCCGTGCGTATGTGCGGTCCAGTACACAACGTCACAACGTTTTTCAGGTGCTTCGCAATCTTGAAGTTTATTACCGAGTTATTAGCGCCGGTGTGGACAAGGCATTCAGCATGCATCCGTCTATTATGAACCGCAAATATGGTGTAATCGTTTTGTTCTTGCACATGTTTACTGCAATTATCTCATAATCGCAATGGAACCGTATTGGAGGTCCTTCGTAACTCTGGTTATCAGCGGCCTCACCTCCACAGGTCGCTTGCTTCAGTTTTCCTGGTGTGGGCTCGGTGAACGACGCCTAGGTGATCTTGGAGACGCGCGTCGGCTAGGCAATTGGTAGCGCTTAAGTAACGGTTACCGTGGTTGATGTTGGCGAGGAGTAATGGCGCTTTGGGGCGTGCACAAGTATTCTTCGATCTCTACTGGCCGTCCGCCGTTTTGGGGGCATGGTGCACTTAAGGGAAAAGTCCTTAATTTGGCTTGACGGTACGGGCAGAACCTAAACAGGTGACCCGCTTCTCCGCAGTCAAAACACAGAGGCCTGCGCTCGTGGTCAACACAGACGTTTCATATTTATTATAGGATTCATATTTATGACAAACTTTTGTTCTTTATGTTGTCAGAAGAATATCATCATAATCATCATCATAATCATCATCGTCGTCGTCGTTGTCGTTGTCGTTGTCATCATCGTCATCATTATTATCATCATCATCATCATCATCAGCGTGGTTACTCCCACTACTCCGAATACTCCCATACTTCTCCGAATACACCGGTTATGTACGCATTGTGGCCATGGCATCCCTGCAAACTTCTTAATCTCATCCACCCACCTAACTTTCTTCCGCCCTCTGCTACGCTTTCCTTCCCTTGGAATCCATTCCGTAACTCTTAATGACCATCGGTTATCTTCCCTCCTCATTACATGTCCTGCCCATGCCCATTTCTTTTTCTTGATTTCAACTAAGATGTCATTAACTCGCGTTTGTTCCCTCACCCAATCTGCTTTTTTCTCATCCGTTAACGTTACACCTATCATTCTTGTTTCCATAGCTCGTTGCGTCCTCCTCAACTTAAGTAGAACCCTTTCGTAAGCCTCCAGGTTTCTGCCCCGTACATGAGTACTGGTAAGACACAGCTGCTATACACTTTTCTCTTGAGCAATAATAGCAACCTGCTGTTCATGATCTGAGAATGCCTGCCAAACGCACCGCAGCTCATTCTTATTCTTCTGATTGTTTCAGCCTAATAATAATAATAATAATAATAATAATAATAATAATAATAATAATAATAATAATAATAATAATAATAATAATAATAATAATAATAATAATAATAATTGCCATCTTACAATAATCGTACATCAGAAGGCAGGCCCGTCAAAGCCAACGAAGTGGCTTGCGTGACTTGGCCCGGCATGTCGGCAAACAAAGTCAAAATGGCAACATGTACAGAAATGACAAGCTCGTGAAGTTCATCACACAAAATGAAACAGAAAATCAGCTGAAATCAGTGACAAAAGAAATACAAGAAACAAGAAAGAGAAATGTAGTATTATACATATCTTACAGTGCCTTCAACATTTTTTTCAAGTTTCGTTTCGAAGTTGCAGTAAATATATGATCAGGAAGGTCATTGAATATTCTTGGGACATAAGCATACCTACTAGCCTTACCAAATCTTGTGTTGCAGTGCGGTACTACAAAACGCAATGTTTTCCGCAGTGCACGGGGAGCAACATATTCTTGTTTGAAATCAGGGTTCCAGAAATGTCTTACCACAACCGTTTGAGTGAACAAAGTTTTAAATGACGGAAGACCCAGATGTATAAATAAGTTCACATTGTCGGCTGAGGAAGAGTTATAAACAATGGACTTCAACATACTTTTTAGAATTCTGTCAATTCGACAGAGCCATCGAGATGAGCAAAACCCGAACAATGTAATGCCATAACGTAACACACTGTATGCTAAGGCGTGCATGATAGTGATTCTTACAGGCATCGGAACAATGGATTTATTATTAAAAAGCAGCGAGGAAACACTTCTGAGCCTGCCGCAAAGATACGTCATGTGATCATTCCATGAGAGGTCACTGTCAAAGAAAACGCCAAGGTATTTAATGGAGTTAACATATTCTACAGGGGCACACTGTAACGATTGGCAAGTACGACAGTGTAGAAGCAAGGGTAAATTTGTAAGTGGATTTCTAAAACATAACAGTTTTGTTTTTTCTTTGTTTATTGACAAACAGTTGTTAGCAAACCAGGTCACTGCGTCGTACACACTCTCTTGAAGTAATGCAATTGCTTTTGAGTAACAGATATGTTTAGTTAAAAGGACAGTGTCATCTGCATACTGAAATATCATACACTTCGAAACAGCTGAAGAAAAGTCATTTATAAATACGTTAAAGAGAAGAGGAGACAATATAGAACCCTGAGGCACTCCAGCTTTCAAGGGTAGTTTGTTATTGATGAATAACTCGTTGTCTAAAGATATCACCTGCGAGCGGCCGGACAAATAGTTTTTTAGGAACTGGTAAAATGGCCCCCTGAAGCCGAGCAGGTATAGTTTTTCAAGCAGGAGTTTGTGGTTCACAGTATCAAAGGCTTTAGAAGTATCGAGAAACAATGCGCATGCAAACATGTTTTGTTCTAAAGCTGTGTTCAATTCATCTGAAAATTCCTCGAGCAGAGCAATGGTGCCCCTTCCCGCGACAAAGCCGAACTGACGACTCGATATAACTGAAAGCTTATCTAGAAATGACGTCATAGTTTCTAAGAGAAATTTTTCTAATATTTGTGACATGGTAGGCAAGATCGAAGTAGGTCGGTAACTGTCCACAATACCTTTCTTTCCTCCTTTAAATGATAGAGATACAATAGCAGTTTTTAATTCCACCGGCATTTTAGCCGTCTCTAGGAATCCATTAAGTATGACAAGGAGAATACGCGATAGTACGTTGAAGTTTCGTTGGAGCAAAGATGCCGATATACCGTCTATACCAGCTGGCTTATGTCGCCTAAACCCAGCAACTATTCTTGCGAGTGTGTCGAATGTTATCGTTGGTAAGAACGCGGAAGCCGATATGATTTTTTCTTTTCCAGAGCGGCCAGCTGGCACCATTGAAGTTGCTTCCGAAACGCGCGCGAAATGTTGATTGAAGATTGCGGCTGTCTGTCAATAATAATATAATAATAATAATAATAATAATAATAAGAATAATAATTTAAAGTGAATAACAGGTTAATAATAACAAAGGTGTGTATTTTCAGGAAATTACAGCGGATGATCTGGTAAGTGGATTCCTTATCAAAAATCAAAGCAACAATGGGGCTCAGGTTTCTCCGATATCGCTATACAAATCTCATTATTCAAAAAGATTCTATTTGAATACGAATAAAGGAAATTATTGCCAGCTGTTTATTTTTAAGGTGGAGTGTAAATACGCATGCTCTGTCCCTCCAAATTAGTGTCGTCCGCAAATAATGAGAATGATCGTATATCACATAAATAACGTATCTGCGTAGTTGTTTCTAGCATTCTAACTATCTTGGAGAAGCAGGTTCACATAGAAAACTCATTGGTCGTGAATTGAAGTGGCTCGGAAGGTGCGCGATAGCATAACACAGTTTCATTCTTCAGGCTCACGCTATCACTATAGTTCGCTGGCAGACCGTCAACGCCTTTAGGAAGTCTTCATTGGTGAAGACAAATTATGTATTTGAGATTAGTGTGAAATAAAGGAGCCCATTCATCGAATTAGGGAGTGTCAGCTTGTGCTTAAACTAAACAAACGAAGAACCCTTTTGAGAGGATCGCTGAATTGTGAGCCCTTATAAACACAATATAATGTAAACCGATAGACTGATTGTTTGTCTACAGCGGATCGCAGCACTTATTAAAACATTGGAATCCCCACTAACATCACTAAACGACTTACACCTGGTATATTCTTGTGCCACCCAATTTGGGACATTTTACCCTACACTAGAAAGCAAAATGTATTTCGATTGAATGAAACAGTATGCAGATTGGCTTTAGTGTTAACATTGACGGAAGGTATGTTTATCAGAGTGTGAGGAAGGGTTGGTCTCTAATTCGTGTTGGCAGCCAGAGAAAGTTTATTGATAACTACACAAGAAAATACTGCCACGGAGACGCACTGAGAAGAGAAATAAGAGAAAGAAGAACATGTAGCTTGTTAGCAGTGTTGACTCAATATATATTTGATATTTTACGCTATCGTGCGATAGTGATTATAGTTTGAAGGTGAATGCACCACTTAATGCATGACAAGAGCCTCATATCAGTGTGACTGGCAACGTTGTTTACAAATACTGTTATTAACCCAGAGATTTGTTTGCACATATTCCTAAAAAAACTTGTGCCTATAACATGTATGCATAGTTTAGATGGTACGTTATATTCGTCGTATGTTATTACAATCCACCATTGCTGGGTACATCCCTTGCATCAGTGTGCTAGCCATTTTCTCCGATGCATACGCACCGAACATTTATGATTTTAAGAGCCATGCGAAACCTAAAGTTATAAACCGAAATTTTCGCCTTACGTACATGAATGGTCTCGTAGAGCCAACGCTGGTTTTCTCGAAAGAGAACGTAAACATGTCTAGCCAGGTGTGTGCGGACTGTCGGTGTGGATGCGACTTCTGACTTCAAAGTACTGCCACCCATGATCGAACGCCCATATAATTTTAAATACCCAGTGGTATCAACGAACTGGGTCACATCACGTCATACGAAGGTCTGCAAGTCAGCCCTAGTTCACATATACTTTGTGTGAGGAATGTAGCACCATCGCCTCAGATGTACTAGCATATGGAATCACGCAGATTTTTTTTGCGTCCTGTAGGGGCGCCTTTTTGAGGAGTTATCGTTTCACCCTTTGATTTAACAGATGGTCTGCCACTCTCACTGCGTCCAGCTTACGTGCATCTTATTTTTTTCTGTGTGCGTACGAATACGAATATTGGTTACGAATATTTATGTAACAATATTAGTTTCTCACGCAAATGACCCCAAAACATTTAGGCATGCGACAGTGTCGCTTGCTTCTTGAGCATTTGAGCATACCTGCAATGGCTGGGCATGCGTCAGTTATTTCAGGGGTGCTATAACGTAAAACTATTCCAAAGTTTTCTATTCCAGTTCTACTATCAGCCCTCCATGATTGGTGAAAAATTTTTTCTACCATGCCCACTTCACCTCTCTGTCACGCGACGTCCCGAACACCGCGATATCTCCCCATCTGATACGATGTGTACACACTGATTATGCATGATTTGAGAGAAAAAAGAAACACAGGTATTTCTGATTCGACCCCTTTTCGCCATTAGCCCTAAACTATTGCTAAAAAGTTTTCGGGCTGCACTCACTTCATCTGCCTGTAACGCGACGTCACAAAACCGCCCAAACCCACCGCGTCACAGTGACGTGTACTCGATAAAGATGCATTAATATGCCGAACAAAACTGAATTTTCTTCGGAATAGCCGCAGGCTGCCCCGTTCCGAATGGAATAAAAGATGGTTGCCACCAATCGCTGAGACGCTGGCTAGTCGCACCTGGAGGAGAGCATGGGTGTTTTGCGTATTATAAATGTTCTTGCGACGCCGTGTAACGTTTCCGAGCCCTTTCGGCAGATTTACTACCTCATTCTGCCAACTCTTCTTTGCTGAAGGTTAGTTTTAGCGTCATTCTTAAGCTTCCGTTGCATGCCGCCGTGGTTTTCGACCAGCCACCACAAGCTAAGAAAGGGATAGCCGACCAATCACAGACGCCGACACCCACCTCTTCATCCGGTTATCGACTTTCAGTGCACTGGCTCTACCCCGGTGAATCCCTCTCCACTTGAGCGTTCTCCTCGTCTCTTGTCGGCCAATTAGATACGACAAGCCGCTCAGTGTAGGCAATGTTATTCGTTATTCAAGGAAATAACAGTTACCTCCTATGAACGAGAAAAGCGTTTGATTGGTCTGTTCAGACAACCCTGCGGGTGACCGCCCGTTGCTTGCGTCGGTGGTTACGCAAATTTGACATCAGAAGATTGGAATAGAAACATATTGGAATCGTTCTACGTTGTAGGGCCCCAGATTAGCTTTGGCTAAACATCCCAGTGTGCTCAAAAGAGGAATGAAATGAGCAAATCGGTTTTCATTCACTCTTGGGGCAGCGCAAGGTGGAAACAAACCGAGAAAGACACTTGATGTGCTCGCGGCGAACGTGCTTGTCGTCTCTCTTTTTTATCATTTTCATTTATCTGGCTGCCTCCTCCAATCATGAAGGCATAGCAGAGGAAGTTCGCTCCGTTTCCGCTGCTAAGAGGGCGCACCTCACTACGGCTCCACGATTTTCACCCGAAATACCGTGCCTATCGGACATACTACACTCAATCTTCTCGATCAGGCATCCAGTGTTCCGGTACCCCATAGACATCAGATAGGGTAAGCCGGAGTAGTGGAGTCTCGATTTGGATGCCTTTTGTTGTGTCTGTGACATGGCCGCCTAGCTACCCCTGACCACCGTTGCCTCTCCAGCGGCTCGGGGGAACGCAACTGGACGTTCGGGCGTCCTGAACAAAGAAGCGGCCACGGAGATCTTGCTAGACCAGATCGAAGAAAACAACTTCACTCCTAGTTACTTCACTCCTAGTTAGCCCTCAAACAGTCATCATGAAGCTGGGCACATAACTCCACCTTGCAAAGAATGCGACATTTCAAGTCACCAACGCCATTGGCGTCGCTGCCGGGCTCATGCCGTAGTGGTTGCGTGACGTAAACATATGTCAGGCAGCTCTAGAACCTCGTCGCGGCGACTAGTTGACAGGATTCGGCGCTTCAGGAACTTTCTGTGTTGCACTCACTGACACTTGACGGAGAACGCCACGATGTGACCGCCGGAGTGGCAGCTGAAGCACAGCACGCACACTGCTACTAGTCCAGTCAGAGACTATACTCATATCTGGAAAGGGGGCCGCGGTGGCCAAGGAAGTCAAGGTTGGCGTGTGACTGACAAAGACACGCAGTTATTGCACTCGCGTGGTACAGTCCAACATTTGTTTCACTATCTGCCACCGCGCCGATGTGTGTCCCACGGCTGATGAATGCAAACGTTGTCAGACATGTGGTAAACAGTTCCCTCGCGACCAATTACCTGACCAAATAGCGCACGAACGTCATGTTAGATGATTCCACTGCGAAGGACCGCATGGTGCTCGCTACCCGCCGTGCCCCTAAAACAGCAGGCTGACAACCTCACCCGCCTCACTGCAGAAAAGAGACCACTCAATGTCATACCAAAGGACTCCGCTCAGCCCCAATACCACTAAACGAGCCACGGTTGGACAACCAAACCAGCTAAAGAAACACCCAAAACTACCACTCACTACAGCTCCAAAGCCGCTTTGAAGCTCTACGAGATACCTCACCGCACCCCCTATTGGAAAGCAGCCCATATCTGCAGTCTTCCGGCCTACTCAATGAAGAGACCGATGCTACCCTCAGGACCACCCAAGCCGAATACCCCAATTTTTGCGTGGGTCCTGCTCACCCAGAAGCTGAACATGCATTTCCATGAACACCTGCATAAGCAACCCAGGCACTTCTCCTGGGTCAAGGCGAGTTCGCCCTTCACTCCTGTGGGTCACAAAGCTGAGAAACTACATAGCATCCTTACACCTTTGACCACATCGATTTCCTCTCGCGCTCATCTAGGGGAATTAGGACGTCCACGTTACTTTCTCGCGTATAAAGCCGAGAAAGATGCGCATTAGGCACCACAACGGCAACTTAATCTCCTGCAAAAGCGACAATTTGAAATACACACGCTTCAAGCAGATATACCCAAACAAGTCGGAGTGCTCTTGCAATAGGTTGAAGTCGTCTTAAGCGCAGCATGTATGAGCAGATGCGGTACAACACGTGGCAAAATACGCCCATACAAGCAAGTCAATGACAATAATAACCATGCGGAATAATTCCCATTGCGTTCCGTCCCAGTACAGTGCGGGGATCATTGTCTGGCAGTAAAACTGTAGGAGAACTCGCCGTAAAACTAACTCCATCTTACAGTTCATCACGTGAACCACACGTAATTCGGATATTATAGTTCTTTAGGAACACCTATCGTCAATCTCCTTATCAGGCTATACAACCTACAGTGTTCCTAGCATTCCACAAAAACGCAGGCATTCGATAGAACAGGTCGTACACAAAATTAGGACTTACGCTGGTATCCTACCGACACATCGTTCTGCAGGAAGCTCTCCGCCACCTTAAGTAATAATGCCAATGAAGAAAGCTTTAGCCTAAACTGCAAATTTTTACAAGAGCACGACTTTAATGTAATGAACCCATAGCGCTAACCTAAGGAGAATTCGATGGACCCCTTGGCACCACCTCCTCAAGCAGCTTAAAAAGTCCGACTTGCTGTGGGCAGACGATTTAAATAGCCATCATGCCTACTAGGGGTACTCAGACTCTTTGGAAAGGCCGGGAAGATCCTTCTCGACATGGTACACACACACACACACAAACACACACACACACACACACACACACACCATATTTATCTTCTCAATGATGTCAGGACACCCGCCGAAACAGGAAACTCTGTACGACGCGACATGAATCCCGATTTCGCATGGGGCAGGACAAGAAAGACACCTGACTGGTGCAATCTGGTCGAAACATTCAGCAGAGATCATTGCAGTCTGCAAATTACGTTTCCTTACCTAATCGTCAAAGAGTTCCCAAGCGTGTTGAATACTCCATTCTGACGGAACTCACAGACTGGGACGCCTTTCGGAAGGTCCGTACAAAAAGCATGTAGACGACTACATTAGGTGCGTGGAATCACTTTCTCCACACAGCACATACACAGATCTCCAAAGCAGTTAAAACCGCCCATACATTGATGGACAGCTCTTAACACTCTTGGAAAAAAGGCAAACATTACTACGGAGATGAAAACGCAACAAACTAAACAAGCCATTCGGAACGCTCATAGAACAGATGACCGAAGATGCTCAGTAGTATGCGAACGAGTTGGCCACCAACAACTCTGCATATCTGCGAGCACGTTAGTGACAACCTACTCAAGAGGTGAGCGTGTTAACTTTCATACCCTGATTGGGCAACCCAATCCAAAGAACCACCTAGAGATTATGCAACTAAAGAAAAGAATTGACTCGAAAACTTTAGCAGAACAAATCGTTGACCACTTCTTCCCAACAGGTACCACTGTTCGTAGCACACAACCTCTACCTCTATATATGGAAAGACCATACTTCTGATCTCGACAACACATTCTGAATGGGTGAGCTGCGAATGACAATCAATGCCTGTAAACGGCAGACAGCACCGAGACGGGTCGGGATATCCAACAAGATGTTGCGAAGTTTACACGACACTCAACTGCTATACTTTCTCCAAACTATCAACCAAGTTTGCGACAAAGGCAATGTACCTGATGCGAGCTTAATGGCCACCATCATTGCTATTCCCGAGCCCAATAAGACCCCCGCACGAAATAGTGATTCTCTGCCCCATTTCCACAGTGTCGTGTCCAGGCAAAATCATGGAGTGCATGGCACAATTGCGACTAAGCTGGAAACAGGTTATGACATATCCGGTGAATTCACGTGTAATTGTATTCCTAGAACATATGTCTATGCAAGATGCAATGCATGTTTTACAGTATGTGTACACTGAATACCCTACCTCTTAACTGCGCACCATAGTTGGCCTGAACATCAAGCGTGTTTTTGACTGCATCGCCAGCAAAGCAGTTCTCGGGGCCATTAGAGAGATTGAACCGACAGAGGTGCTACATAAATACGTTCAAGATTGCTTAACGACCACACCGTTACCGCGAAAGTAAATGGGGTAAAAGGAGACACACGATACCTCCTCTAAGGGCCGATTCTGTCACAACCCCTCTTCATCGCTCCGAACTGACTGACGCGCCATGCCAGAGCTGTGCTAGACCCTAATTTCAGAATATGTGCAGGTGACATCACCCTCTCGACCTGCAACGGTTCTCCATTGCACTTAAATTGGCCATTGACGCCACTTCTCGCTACTTCATAAAAGAGAGCTCACTCTACCGGTGTCAAATCCGAATACTTCGTCGTCGTCACGAACAGGACCGTTCTAAACGTCCGGGAAGATCGGTCACTCATTGCACACTCCTCACATTCATTCCGAGCAAGCCTTGTTTAGAAGTTCAAGGCTTCTGGTTGCAAGACAATGGCAACTCCAAGGAATGACTTCATCATACAACCAACCTGTTATGCACGCTCGCCGCGTGAAGAAACGCACTGCGCGCAAGCTAAGAGCTATGAAAGGACACCAACTCAGGCACATGACAATGGCGCTAGTCATATCCCGCATCATGGTTCAGTATCCGTATATAGAAATTGCCAAGTCGCTTCGGCAAATCGCTCGCACTATATTAGGTACCCTTCAATACGCCGTCTGCTCAGGCTCCAGATACTGCGATCCTTCTTAAACTCGACGAGCTTCCTCAGTTGTACCGCGAAGCAGGATTCACCGATCTCCATTTCTTCTGAGAAGAACACGTCCTCCTTAGTAAGCTGGGCTGATATATACCTCCACGACTCGCACTCGAAGCAAGCTGGCCTTCATGGATAACGCTCGGCCAGATCTCCATCGAACCTGTACCACAGCGCATGTATGCAGACACCTAACCAGGACGACGTCAAGCACGAGTCCACCGTCTCCAGCAAAGCAAAGGAGTGCAGCCTGTACACGGACGCATATCCGCCCTAAAATTCTGAGGGCTACAGGAGAGAAATAGTTTCCGATGAAGTTCCACACTCCTGGGGCTTCCATTACAGCTTCAGCACGCAACGCCTGGCTGAAACCATTGCCGTTGTGGAAGCCATTCCCATGCCCAACCCACATACCCGTAATTTATCAATACGCGCAGATACAGTTGCAGCCTGTCGAGTCCTCGTGGCCCGTGACTTTCCGGACACGCATTTCAATACACTAGTTAACTACGTTGATGCCCACCTTCCATAAATCTGTGGATACAGTAGATACCTGGTCACTCGGGGATACGAGGGAATGAAGTTGAGTGCCTCACGTCCCGCGTATGTCTCCCGGGCCCTCCCCTCTCGAGGCAGGATTAACTGAATCATGCCAAATTACTTGCTCTGGAGCATTCCGGCAGGCACGCAAGCTTACACGAGATGTTTACCAACAGAAATGCTCGTTGGCCTAGTGGGTGCTTGCTAAAAGACATGTTTTGTTTGGCCGTAAGTTAGGCGTCTAGCGCGTTATCCATCATATGACGGAGTAGTGGTGGAACCAAGTCCTAGGACAGCTGCGCAAAGCCTGTGGTGGAACGAAGACAACAGTAGCAACAAACAACCTGGTGCTGCTGGGAAATGCCAGCAATCCATAGGATGCCACAACTCTTCTTATGAAAAGACCTAAGTATAGTATTGAGCCCAGTGTTCTTGTGCATGAATTAGCAGCTTCTAGCAGCAATGTGGCTAGGAAAGCTCACCAGGACGAATAAGAAGGAACCTTGTTTGATGGTGTGGGCTGTCTAGAAAAAAGCTTTTGAGAGTATAGGTCAAGTCGTGATGCTGTTGTTTTGCGGAAGGCTGTTACGTTTCACAAAGAAATTACCCAGTTATTTTGGAAGCACACAAAGAGGGGTACTTTATGCTTGTTCCTAGAGGATTGTACAATGAGAAAGCCGCAGTGGCTGTAAACAAAAAAATTGTGCGGATTGGGAAATCTTAATCAAAGGTAAAGAGTAAAGTTGCCAAGCTATGTAAGATGCTCAACTTGGGCAAGGCCAAAGATATTAACAATGAAAGAGCTACAGCGCTACACATATTTTTCAGTGCAAAACGCACAAGCCTTATGTGCCGTTTAAGATCATCGTGAGCGAACAAGACACGTGGCAGTTGTTACTTAGTAGGCATGAATTAGTAAAGGCAAGGCGCAGAAGGCCAGGACTCAAGAAGAACACAACCGACAGGACCGGAGCATGAGCTCACGCATGAACCAAGTAGCCCAAGCAAGAGTTTTACTTTAGCAGGCATATTTTAAAGGTGCTAAAATCTGCTATAGTAAATGACCCTTACTCGACAGGCCATTCACAAGGCATAGCGCAATTTCTGCGAAACTAACAATCCATGGGCAATGCGTTTTCTGTGGATGTTGAGGATCTGTTTTATTCAATTCCACATGATGTACTTTTTCTTTCGGTAAATACGTGCATAGAAGAAAGCCACACCATAGCTTTTCAAAATGCAGCCGGTCTTACGCTTGAGGACTTTTCAAGACTATTGCAAGCCGATCTTAGTAGTACCTTTATTTGCTTTGACAAACAGCTTTTCTTTCAGAAACGCGGCATTTGCTTTGGTTCGTGTATTGCACCACGGCTAACATCGATGAGATCTTAAACGGGACAGCACTTGAAATATTATATGTACTCTTTAAATACATGGACGACTTCTTAAGCCCTTTTGACAGACAAAGCTCATTGAAGCGCTGCGATGATATTTTGAACATTTTAGGGACAATGGTCAAGGGCTTTCGTTTACGCATGAAGTGCCACAGCTTAACACCCTGCAGTTTTTAGATTTAAGATTAACCTTTCATGATGGAAAAGCTTGTTGGAAATATTTCCCACGCACCAAGAAAGGGTTGCTGCCGTACAATTCATGGCGCTCCAAAATTGTCAAGCATGGAATTACTATGCTCTGCTTGGAGTCTGCCCTAGAAAATTGTCCACAAACACAATGCAGGCCTTGTTCAATATTAAAATCAAGCCACTTAAAGCAGCATGGTTCCCTAACTCGTTGGCGACATCAGTCACTGAAACCCTATTACGAAAAGTTAAAGGTAGCAGCGCCACAAGGGACGAAAAAAGTGCCAGATCCGTAGGACGTGCAGCCATTCCTTATATTCATAAATTCTCCTATCCCCTCAAGAAGTGGCACCCCGGCATGGCGTACCCATTGCCGCTTCTGCCCCCGTCAAACTCGGTCGATGCTGTTCGAGAACCACTCGCGAGGAGACCGGTTCGCAAGCCTGTGGCAAGAACTATGGCACGTCCTACGGGAAATGTGCCACGGCGGTGATGTACGAAATTTCCTTTGAGTGCGGCAAGACCTAAACAGGACAGACTGGACGCTGCATATATCAACGAGCCAGGGAACACGAACCAAATCTGTTGAATCATGTCGCGGCACATTTGCCAGCGCACTGCAAGGCTTGCATCAGCAAACCATGTTTATCTGACGATAAGATTATTGGCAGAAATAGAAATGAAACAGCCCGTGAGCTAATAGATCATCACTATATAAAAAAAAAGAAGGCTCAAGTTGCATTAGGGATACATCTACCATCCTCTTCAAATCGGAAACAAGTTGGTTTGAGCACTGATAAAAGTAAATTTTTGATCAACCTGCGCATGCCTGTATATATATATATATATATATATATATATACGCATGGAGAAAACGAAGACCAGTGAACGTGCTTGCGGTCCCGAGTGGAGGAAGGAAGAAGAGGACGACGCTCAGTTGATAAACCAGCTGACCGCTCTTGCGCTCACCTTCGCGTTAAAGTAAACGGTCCCCTTCATCCGTAATGGTTACAAACGGTCTCCTTCGCACGCAACAAAGTGGTGGAGGTGCTGGGCATCGCTCACAACAACGGAACCATCACTGCCGCAGCTTCGTCGAAGCCATCGACTTGCCGGCCTCCCGCCATCAGCCGCGACCATCTTCGACATGCCAGAAGAAGGAGCCACTCCGAGGGCAGCGCCTAGCAGTCCACTGCCATACTACTGAGCTGCACCCACCTTCGGAGGCAAAGCGGGGGAAGATGCCGACGAGTGGCTCGTCCACTACAAGCGAGTGAGCCAATCCAACGGGTGGGATGCAACCGCTCAGCTCACCAATGTGGTGTTCTCCCTGACCGATACCGCCCTCGTGTGGTATGAGAACCACGAGGACGCGCTTACGACGTGGGAACATTTTGTTGACGAGCTAAAGGCTTGTTTTGGTGACTCAGTCGCCAAAAAGAAGCGTGCGGAGCAGACACTGTCTCAACGGGCGCAGCTACCAGGTGAGACATGCACAACATATATCGAAGAAGTATTAAAGCTGTGCAAGGTGGTCAGTGCTCGCATGTCTGAAGAAGATAAAGTCGGACATTTGCTGAAAGGAGTGGCTGAGGATGTGTACAATTTTCTAATTGGAAAGGAGAGCCTCAGTTCTGTGTCTGACGTCATTCGGCACTGCAGAACTTTTGAAACGCTCAAGATGCGTCGGATTGCGCCAAAGTTTGGTCGATTGGCAAACGTTACGACGGTTGCCAGTGTGGACACGAGTCCTTGCCTCGACCTTCCTTCCACCATCCGACAGATCGTCCGCGAGGAACTTTCCCGCCGCGAGGAGTTGCATTCAACTGCTGACCACCATGGCGTGTACACATCACGTGAGGCTATGATGACGCCACATTCGGCCCCTTGGCAACCGATGGTTACCGCAGCGGCCGTAGAGTACAGCGCAGCCCCACAGCCGAGGATGACAACACGCCCTCCGACTCCGCGCTATGACCAACGCGCTCAACGAACGCCTACTCGACGCCCGATGTATCGTCGTGACACACGCCACGAACCAACCCACTACACGCGGGAAAATGATAATATCCGCTTCAACGACGAACAACCAAGGTTTCGACCTCTCCCGGTGTGTTATTCCTGTGGCGTCCCGGGTCATATATCGCGGTTTTGCAACCAGCGTATGACCACGTGGTATGGCCAGCCCTCAGAGTTTTCTCGGCCCCCCGAACGGTCACACGCTGCCCCGTGGCCAGCACACGTATCATCTGGCGACGAGTATTGGCTCAGCGGCTCCCGGAATCGCTCCCCGGCATCTGAGTTTGACACCCCCAACGCAACGTCGTGCTCCCCGTTCTCCCTCACCGCGGCATCGCACCACGTCCCCTTCGTCACCGGAAAACTAGCTAGCGCGGCCGATGGAGGTGAGGTCGCTGGAGACGTGCTACTGACAGAAATAGCTCCTGTGTTGATGCTGAAAAACAAAGTGCGCGTGCTTGTAGATAATGTCCCTGCGATGGCTCTGGTGGACACAGGCGCAACAATTTCCGTCATGAGTGTCTCTTTTAAACACGTGTTAGGGCGAACGGTTTTGTTTAAATGGGACGAAGATTCAAAGTTCTGTGGAGTGAGTGGTGAGCCATTTCGACCTATTGGTGTGTGTAGTGCCGACGTATTTTTGGTAGGCCATGTTATTACGACAGAGTTTGTAATTATTCCTCGGTCGACTCATGATGTTATTCTCGGCATGGACTTCTTGCGGGAGTGTGGTGCTACTGTCGACTGCCGCAGAGGAAAAGTATTCTTAAGTGGTAGGATTCCATCAGGACTCCTGGAGAACCCTGTAGATCGCGAAACTACACTGTGTGTTTGTGGTGATACGGTCATACCTACATCATCTACCGTTTGCGTTCCCGTTGTCTGTTGCGGCGCCGATTCCGACTGCTTCGAAGCTACCGTAGAACCGATGCACTTTAACTGTATGAAGAAGAATGTGTTGGTGCCACATTGTGTGGTGTCGATCAAAGGTGGACGCACTGGCTTATGGACCGTAAACTGTTCTAAGGAGCCCGTTATACTACCAGACGGCATGAAATTAGCCTTCGCCAGGGAACACGCGTCCTTATCAGTGGCTGAACTTACAGATGTGCTGGAAGAACCTGATGGCCACAGTTCGGAAACGGCCCTTTTGTCGATGGTAAATAAATCGCTCAGCACGAGTGAACGCCGAACGTTAGTGGGTGTGCTTTCGAAGCACGTTTCGGTATTCGACTTTGCGCAGAAGCACAATATACCTGCGATCCCTGCGTCTCGAACGCGCCATACCATCAACACGGGTTCGGCAAATCCGATTAGACAAAAGCCATATCGTGTTTCACCATCAGAGCGCCAGATTATCAACGAACAAGTGCACGAAATGATGAAAAAGGGAGTCGTACAAGAGTCAGCAAGTCCGTGGGCAGCTCCAGTGATTCTTGTTAAAAAAAAAGATGGATCTTGGAGATTTTGCGTCGACTATCGCCGTTTGAATGCTGTAACAAAAAAGGACGTGTACCCACTCCCACGTATTGATGACGCAATAGACTGCCTTCATTCCGCCTCTTACTTTTCCTCAGTAGATTTACGATCCGGCTATTGGCAAATTCCGATGCATCCTGACGACAAGGAGAAGACTGCCTTTGTAGCCCCTGACGGGCTCTTCGAATTTAATGTGATGCCATTTGGATTGTGCAACGCTCCGGCAACTTTCGAGAGATTTATGGACACTGTATTGCGTGGCTTGAAGTGGAACATCTGCATGTGCTACCTCGACGACGTCGTCATCTTTGGCCGCACCTTCAGCGAACACAACTCGCGTCTGGATATTGTCCTGAACTGCATCAGAAACGCTGGTCTAGTGTTAAACTCTAAGAAATGCCACTTCGGAGACCGCCAAACCCTTGTGCTTGGGCACCTCGTCGACAAGGATGGCATCCGCCCTGATCCCCAGAAAACAGCAGCCGGTGAAGCGTTCAGTGCACCGCGCTCTGTCAAGGAGCTCCGTAGTTTTCTGGGGCTTTGTTCCTATTTCCGCCGATTTATTCCTAAATTCGCCGACGTTGCGTATCCGCTGACATGCCTGCTACGGAAGGACACCCCCTTTGAGTGGACTCCGGAGTGTGACTCTTCTTTTCGTCAGTTGAAGTTCCTGCTGACGTCACGACCGGTTCTTCAACACTTCAGTCCTTCAGCTCCGAAAGAACTCCATACAGATGCCAGTGGCATAGGTATTGGTGCCGTCCTAGTTCAACGCTACGGTGACCGCGAACACGTGATCGCATATGCAAGCCGCTCATTAAGTAGGCCCGAGCAGAATTACACTGTGACGGAACAAGAATGCCTCGCGGTAATATTTGCGGTTCAGCGGTTTCGTTCTTACCTGTATGGACGCCCCTTTACAGTGGTCACCGACCACCACACATTGTGTTGGCTTGTGAATCTTCGTGACCCTTGTGGCCGCCTTGCGCACTGGGCGCTCCGACTGCAAGAATACAGCTTCACCGTCTCTTATAAGAGTGGTCGACGACGCGCTGATGCGGACTGTCTCTCGCGTATGCCACTTAGTACTACGGACTGTGACGCCGACGACTTCGATCACCTCGTGGCTTCTTTGTCGCCGCGTTTTCCAGACGTCGACTGCTTCAAAGCCGAACAGCGAAAAGACGATAAATTAACACCGCTCTTCACCGCTACGACCGCCTCGACGACAGCAAACCATTTCTGTGTACGTGATGGACTCCTCTATAAGAAGAACTTTTCCAGCACTGGCGCACGTTTTCTCCTAGTGGTGCCGGAGAGCCTTCGCACAGCGATTCTGAGTGCTATGCACGACGACCCTACGTCTGGCCATCTAGGTTCGGCGAGGACGCT
Source organism: Dermacentor andersoni (assembly GCF_023375885.2). NCBI lineage: Eukaryota > Metazoa > Arthropoda > Arachnida > Ixodida > Ixodidae > Dermacentor > Dermacentor andersoni. Next base: position 17,035,288 of record NW_027314752.1, read on the forward strand.
CTACCGGATTCAGGAACGCTTTTATAGGCCTGGAATGCGACAATCCGTTGAGACGTATGTGGCCAGCTGCATGCAGTGTCAGCGCCACAATCGGCCATCTACTGCTCCAGCAGGTCTTCTGCAGCCGATCCCGCCTCCAAGCACGCCTTTCCAACAAGTGGGCATTGACTTCGTAGGTCCATTTCCAGCCAAGGGAAGCCGTTGGATAGTTGTTTGCGCCGACTACCTCACACGCTACTGCGAGACGGCGGCAGTGCCCTCCGCAACTGCCACTGACGTTTCAACATTCCTGCTGCAATATGTGATCCTGCGACATGGTCCGCCTCGCGTGATCATCAGCGACCGTGGACGACAATTCACAGCAGACGTCGTAGAGGAGCTGCTTCGTTTGTGTGATTCCCACTTGCGTCACTCGACACTATACCATCCACAAACGAATGGGCTTACGGAGCGCACCAACCGAACAATTGTAAACATGCTATCTATGTACGTTTCATCCGACCACAAGAACTGGGATGACGTACTGCCTTTTATCACGTACGCGTTCAACACCGCCAAGCACGAGACCACCGGCTATAGCCCTTTCGTCCTGCTGTACGCACGGCCACCCCGGTACACAATCGACACTGTTTTCCCCTTCTGCAGTCACGAAAATCCCACTGTCGCCGAGACTCTCTGCCTCGCCGAAGAAGCTCGTCGTATTGCTCGTTTGCGCACTTTGGCATCGCAGGACAGATCAAAAGCACGCTACGACATTCGCCACCGTCCGCTAGCCTATCGCCCTGGTGATTTAGTCTGGCTGTGGACTCCAGTACGGAAATGCGGGTTATGCCAAAAGCTTTTGGCCACCTACGATGGACCGTTTGTGATTATTAACAGACTCACGGAAGTCACGTATAACATAGCTCGCCTCACGGCGAGTGGTAGAAGAGCTGCCAAGACACAAGTGGTCCATGTCGCCCGCTTGAAATTGTTCACGTCAAGACACATGGATTGACTCGCCCGGCGGGCTTCGTCTGCGACGAGAGAAATGTTACGCATGAAGAAAACGAAGACCAGTGAACGTGCTTGCGGTTCCGAGTGGAGGAAGGAAGAAGAGGACGACGCTCAGTTGATAAACCAGCTGACCGCTCTTGCGCTCACCTTCGCGACTTAAAGTAAACGGTCCCCTTCATCCATAAGGGTTACAAACGGTCTCCTTCGCACGCCACAATATATATATATATATATATATGGACACGTGTCCTTATCTTTATCCGGCGACCAGATTTCGCCGCCTAACCAATGTTATTGTACAACGCGGGACGCGCCTGCATGCGTCCGAAGTTTCTGGAAGGTTCTCGATGCTTCTATCCACTGTCTGTTGTCGCGGAACCTTATGTTATCTGATTTCATCGCCTGATGCGAATGGTGTAGAACTTTGTGGAAGGCACGCGGGTTCCAACGATTAGTCTGGGACATTCGACGATTGATATATAAAAGCCGACGCGATTGAACCGTTGATCAGATTTTCGATGATCGCCGACCATGTTCGCCGCTATCGTTGTGCTATAAGTGTAGCCTGTCTTGTGGGCACAGGTTCGCCCAATGAAAGCTAGTTTTGTCTTTCACAGTATTGCTACTAAGTTCTTTAACGTCACTACCACGTGACATCTGATGGAGGTGCTTTTCGTCTATGTACCGGACGCCCCCAACAAGCAGTGATCCAAGCCCGGACCGCAAAGAGAGCTCTAACGTACTCCCGGACCATCGAGCAAGTCGCCGTCTTCAACAGCTGCCCCTGGAGCACGGACTTCTACCTGAGAAGACCAAGAAGATTGTGGCCAAGGCAACCCTAATGGCAGCCCCAGCATACCCCATCATTCTGCAGCAGCCCCGAGAACCACCGACGTTCCGCGACTCCACAATAGAGGCCCCGGAGAGCTGGTTAGATACGTGTGAGAGGAACGCTACGCTTAACAGCTGGGTAAGCGACGACAAGCTGCAACATGTCTATTTCGCATTGTAGGACGCCGCCAGGACGGGGTGTGAGAATCGAGAAGCAACCTTGACGACCTGTTCCGAAGCGGCTTCCTGCAAATATTTAGAAGCGTCGTGCAAAAAGAGCGAGCCCTAGCTCTACAGGAGACCAGAGCGCAGCTGCCGAATGAGACGATCGCGATCTTCACTGAGGAAATGAGCCATCTGTTCCGCCACGCCGACCCGGAAATGTCTGAGAAGAAAAAAGTCCGCCTACTGATGCGTGGTGTAAAGGAGGAACTTTTAGCCGGAATGGTAAGAATCCCACCGAAGAACATCGACGAGTCTCTTCGTGAGGCGACGAGCATCAGGAAGACACTGGAATTGCGGAACCGGCAATTTGACCGACGCACCAAGCCAACAAGCTACGCTGGAGTTCAATCAATGGCCACCGACGACCTGAGTGAGACCATCCGGGCAGTCGTGCAAGAGGAGCTTCAAAGAATCTTCCCTTTATCGCAACCTCAAGGGGCCTCAATCGCCGAAATTGTCAAAGAAGAAATCCAGGGATCGCTCGCAGTTCCCGAGGCACAACCACAGTCATCGTAGCCCCAGCCAAAAGCGATGACATATGCCACCGTCGCACGCCGTCAAGGTCCTCGTCCTCGACCACGCCAAGGCCCTGTAACGCCGCAATTCAGTCGACCACAGCCGCCGCCGCCAGCGCGTCCACCCGTCACCTCGCGCAGCTACCCGAGGAAGACAGACGTTTAGCGTGCTCCTGACCACCGCCCACTGTACTACCACTACGGGGAAGCCGGCCATGTGTATCGCCGATGCCCTTACCGCGACTTGGGACTGAGAGGGTTTGCCGCCAACGCGCCGCGTCCACAGCTTGGAGAGCGCCCACGTGACATCGCAGAATACCTCGCCGCTACTCAATGGAGGCCTCGACGACCATCCCGTTCGCCGTCACCAGGCTGCTACCTGTCGCGGCGGCGCCGACCATACACCGGCCCAGCCCGGGGCCGCTCTGCGAGTCCTTATCCGGAAAACTAACAGCAGCAACCGATGGAGGTGTGGTTGCTGTTCGTCGAACTGACGAAGATCCTCCGCCGCCGACGAAGACGCCGAAGAAACCATCTCGACGACATAACGACAAGCCGCCGTCCCGACGAAGTCAGGAAGCCACGGATACACCGACGAAAGATGACTTGCCGATGCGACTTCCAGCTTGAGTTCAACACGACGCAGCCGTGAACCGGCGCCAAGACCTAACTGCAACGCCAGACAAAGACCCACCGACGTCGACGTGCTTCTCCACGGCCACGCAGTTACCGCCTTAGTGGACACAGGGGCCGATTACTCCGTAATGAGTGGACACATCGCGGCCCAGATGAAGAAAGTTAAAGCTGCATGGGAAGGCCCTCAAATTCGGGCCGCTGGAGGACACCTCATCACGCCAACTGGAATGTGCACTGCAAGAATAACCATTCATGACCGCACCAACTCTGCCACCTTCCTTATCCTCCAAAATTTTTCACGAGACGTCATTCTCGGTATGGACTTCCTGAACCGACACGGCGCAATCATTGACCTGAAGTCGAAGTCAATAACGCTGTCGTAAGTTAAAGCGATACCACCGGAGAGCCCTCGTAGTTACGAGGCCTTCAGTGTGCTCGAAAATCAAGTGAGCATCCTGCCTCGCTCCAGCATTGCTATTTCGCTCTTCACCGAAACACCCGCTTACGTAGAAGGCGTCATCGAAGGCGACCAATGTCTACTGCTAGACCGTGAAATTTGCGTCGCTAGAGGAATCGCTCGACTGCATGCGGGAAACTGACGTGTTGCTGACAAACTACAGCTAGGAGTTCAAGCACATCAACAAGGGCACGACGACCGCGTACATCGAGAAAATTCTGGAAACCAGTAATGCGTTTGTCCTCTCCAATTCTACCGCATCTACCGCGATGGCCATGGTTCCCGAACCAGACTACGACATTAGTCCAAGTCTCCCCGTGATTAAGCAACAGCAGCTCAGAAGTCTGCTCCGACGATACAAAGGCTTCTTTTCGACATCATCGAGGATTCAACGAACACCAGTCGCCAAGCACCCGATAATCACTGAGGAATGCTCTCGACCACTCCGCCAGAGCCCTTACCGAGTTTCGCCGTGAGAAATTGAAGCGATAAGAGAACAAGTCAACCAAATGCTGCGCGACGACATTATCCAGCCGTCGAAAAGACCGTGTGCATCCCCTGTTGTCCTGGTGAAGAAAAAGGATGGAACCCTACGTTTCTGCGTCAATTATCATTGTCTGAACAAGATCACGAAGAAGGACGTATACCCCCTCCCACGGATAGACGACGCATTGGATCGGCTCTGCAACGCTAAATAGTTCTGGTCGATGGACCTCAAATTTGGCTGTTCGCAAATAGAAGTCGACGAAAGATATCGTGAAAAGACCGCCTTCATCACCCCTGACGGCCTCTACGAGTTCATAGTTATGCCACTTGGACTGTGCTCGGCGCCTGCAACGTTCCAGCGCGTGATGGACACGGTTTTAGCAGGATTGAAGTAGCAGACCGGTCTCGTTTACTTGGATGACGTCGTTGCCTTCGCCGGAAATTTTGACGATCACCTTAGGCTGCTTGCAACAGTACTAGAGGCCATCAAGTCATCAGGACTCACTCTGAAGCCAGAAAAGTTCCACTTCGCTTACGGTGAGCTTCTGTTCGCAGGCCATGTCATCAGAAAGTCTGGAGTCCGCCCCGACACGCAGACGACAGCTGCCATCGCAAAGTTCCCGCAGCCCGTCGACAAGAAGGCAATGCGTAGATTTCTTGGCATGTGTACCTACTACAGGCGATTTGTCAATGAGTTTTCACGCATCGCTGAGCCACTGACACAGCTAACAAAATGTGACGTGGAGTTCAAGTGGAAACACCGCAGGCCGACACATTTCAAGAACTCAAACGACGCATGCAGTCGCCGCCCGTACTTGCGCACATCGACGAGCACGCCGATATCGAAATCCACACTGACGCCAGTAGCCTAGGCCTCGGTGCTGTCCTAGTCCAGAGAAAAGATGGACATGAACACGTGATAGCTTACGCTAGCCGGTCGTTGTCAAAAGCGGAAGGCAATTATTCTACAAGGGAAAAGGAATCCCTCGCCATCGTTTAGGCCACAGCGAAATTTCGTCCTTACCTATATGGCAGGCCATTCAAAGTGGTCAGCGACCGTCACGCATTGTGTTGGCTAGCTAACTTAAAGAACCCTTCAGGGCGGCTGGCACGGTGGAGCCTCAGACTACATGAATACATCGCTGTAACATACAAGTCCGCATGAAAACACAAACATTCCCATTGCCTATCACGCGCCCCCATTGACCCACTGCCACAAGATGACGAGGATGACGACACCTGCCTTGGAATAATAAGCGCGGAAGACTTCGCCGAACAGCAACGAAGAGACCCGGCGCTAAAAGCCTTAGTCGAGTATTTGAAAGGGCACACCGACGTTGTCCCTAGGGCATTTATACGTGGACTGACTTCGTTCACGCTTCAAAACAACCTACTCGTGAAGAACTTCGCACCAGTCCGCGCCAACCAACTCCTTGTTGTTCCGGCAGCGCTGCGTCCAGAAGTACTGCACGCCCTACATGACGATCCGACGGTTCGGCACCTCGGTTTCTCCCGGATGCTATCGAGGATATAGAAAATATGTTGCTGGCTGCTTCTGTCCACCGATTTTGCCCGTTACGTCAAGACATGTCGAGACTGTCAGGAACGCAAGACACCACCGACACGGCCAGCGGGATTAATATAGCTGATCAAGCCTCCTTAGCGACCTTTTCAGCAGATCGGGATGGACTTGTTGCGACCGTTTCCGACATCAACTTCAGGAAATAAGTGGATCGTCGTGGCGACAGACTATCTCACCCGCTTCGCTGAAACTAAAGCTCTACCGAAAGGCAGCGCAGCCGAAGTGGCGAAATTTTTCGTTGAGAACATCCTGCTGTGACATGGTGCCCCAGAAGTCCTCATCACCGACAGAGGAACGGATTTCGCAGCAGAGCTCACGAAAGCCATTCTGCAATACAGCCAGACAAGTCACAGGAGGACAACTGCCTATCATCAACAGACGAATGATCTCATGGAGCGCGTGAACAAGACCCTCGCCGACATGCTAGCAATGTACGTCGACGTCGAGTACAAGACGTGGGATGTGGTGCTGCCGTAAGTAACATTCGCTTACAACACGGCGGTGCAAGAAACAACACAGAATACGCAATTTAAGCTGGTTTACGGCAGGAACCCGACGACGACGCTCGACGTCATGCTGGCACACGTCACTGACGAGGAAAATCTTGACGTCGCTACCTATCTCCAGCGCGCCGAAGAAGCCCGACAGCTCGCCCGCCTCCGTATCAAGAACCAGCAGACGACCGACAGCCGACACTACAACCTCCGACAACGCTTCGTCGAGTACCAGCCCGCCGATCGTGTTTGGGTATGGACCCCGATACGCCGACGAGGACTCAGTGCGAAACAACTGCGACGCTATTTCGGACCCTACAAGATCATCCGACGTATTGGCGCACTGGACTATGAGGTCGTGCCATCAGCATTGCGCATTCACAGCAGCGCCGCGCACGATCAGAAGTGGTCCACGTGGTACGCTTAAAGCCTTACACGGGCGCTGACGAACTCCCTTATTTTTTTTTTTTTTTTGCTACGAGTGGTTTTGTTTATCACTTTCGTTTGTTTGCAGCATCGGATCGATGCTTTTTAAGAGGGGGGAAATGACACGTGTACTTATCTTTATCCGGTGACGACGTTTCGCCGCCTAACAAATGTTATCCCACAGCGCGGGACGCACCTGCATGTATCCGAAGTTTCTGGAAAGTTATCGATGCTTCTATCCGCTGTCTGTTGCGCCGAACCTTATGTTATCTGATTTCAGCGCCTGACGCTAATGCTGTAGAACTTTGTCGAATGCACGCGGGTCCCAACGATTAGTCTGGAACATTTAACGATTGATTTATAAGTGCCGACGCACTTGACCCGTTGTTCAGATTTTCAACGATCGCTGACCGTGTTCGCCGCTGTCGTTGTGCTATATGTGTAGCCTCTTTTTGTGGGCACAGGTTCGCATAATAAAAGTTAGTTTTGTCGTTCGCAGCATTGCTACTGTGTTCTTCAACGTCACCACCGCGTGACAATATATATATTCATGCGTCACAGCCCAAAATGGATCAGTTGGAAGTGTTACCCATGTTATCGTTATGTGCCTTCATTTTTGTGTGTTTCACCTTGCGGCAAAAAACGACTTTTAGATGTATACCAACCGCAGAGTTTATCCTAATCCCCACGACTCTATGACGTGGTGCGACGCGACATCTGCGAAGCGTGCGCAAGCATGATCTCTATTTACTCCCCACAGCTTACCGCACAAGGCCCCGGTATTGTGTGAGTCACCATGCAGCCTCGCGCACAAGCCTCAGTCAAATACCTAGTACACGAAGGTCAGCGGCCCGGAGGAGTCGCTGGCCGACTCTTCTCCTGACATCATAATGCACTTTTCGAACACCTTAAGCTTCTTGGCCTGTCTGACGAATTGGCCTTGCTAATTTAATGAACCTGGACTGGGGTTTCTTTTATATAAAGATCTGACTCTGCACTGCTAAAATTTTCAGAAATGTACACGTGTTCTACAAATGATTCTAATTGATCTTTGCAAGACACAGCGAAGTGATATCTTCCGACAATATTGGTTATTTCTGTTGTCCTGTTGTCACTTTTTTCTTAATAGTACAAACCTGCATACGCTTATCTCTGTGGAGCTTCACACCTACTTTTTGTGCCAAAAAAAAATTGCACAGGTCAGCTTGACCATCATACCAACAGCAACCTCAGATTAGCAACCGAGTGTCAACGAGAAGAGCCAGGTACTTGCTCGCAGAAGATACGCAAATGATGGGCATGCAAACTATGTGGACAAATTCCATCTTTGTTCCTGTGCTTCACTTGCTTCATTGACACCGTGCGTCTTCGTTAGATATACATACACATTGTAATGATATGCAAGATATATCTATAGCACATATATTGTCTTTTTGTGGTTACCTTATTGTACTGAAACAGTTTCGGAGAGACTGGTGCAGTGCTGCGCTCATGGCTGTACCTGAGTATTTTGGTGAATTGTGTGTTAGCTGCTTGAATTTCTGAGTCACTTACTGATTATGACTACATTTTTGTTGTAGCGCATGCAAACAATCACTGTAATTGCCTGTACATTGCAAATTTTATTATGCCAGCCCGTCCCGATGTGGGAGCGCCCTGCGGCGGCTCCTTTGGTAAGGGGGTTGCGGAGTCGCTCCTCAGGACTTTTATAAAGTTCACTACCTGCATGCTGCTGCATGACGATTCTTACTTTGACAATGTGCATGATCAAAATAGATTCATTTTAGTTTGTTGCGTGAGAATGTCCAGAACAAAGCTTTGATATTTATATATGTTGCTCCTGGAGGAACAAGAGTATGTAGAGAAAGTGCTGTTGGCTTTGTTTAAACACTAAATTTTTTCTTGGATGATGCTTGTTCTGCAACATACACCAGATTGGTGCAAGTGTTCTATTCTGTGTCATCAAAAGTATTAGCATTTTCACCACGTGATTGTTTCCTCGATGTGTTCGATATAAATTCTAAGAGTTCACACGAGTACAGTAGTGCTAAAAACTTTATTAAACTTGGTGCTCTGGAAGAAAATATTATTGTGAAGAACACGGAGCAGTTGCATGCGTTATTTGATGATGTGAATAATTTGGAATTCAAAATGAAAATATTTGACTCCTGTACTACACAAACAGTATTACGCTTTCAAAATTCCACAGTAGCCTAGCATTCCGTTGATGTCCTACTAGCTGACATGCACCATTCTTGCCATCACCAGGGGCCGTATTCTCAGACAACAACTTTCAGCCATTGTATCGCCTTCGTGTGGCGGAGTGCTCAACCAACCCATTGGCGTGCACTTCTTGGCCCAGCCGACAGTTCCGCCGAAAGCGATCGTCCCAGAATAACGTCTCCAGTTCATCAATGTTTTATTTATTTATTTATTTATTTATTTATTTATTTATTTATTTATTTATTTATTCAATACTGCCAGCCGCCATTTGGTAGCCAAGGCAGGAGTGGATCAAGCATACATCGCTATTTAACGCGATGCAACAAAGAGAGTCCACACACAATGCATAAGCGAACACAGGAGTGTAAGGAGGAGGATGTTGCAACATTCTTACCAATAACACGCACGCTTTATATTTACGCGCAGCGTCGACACAAATTAGGTGCCGGGCTGTTCTTTTGACGTTTGGGCATAGCATTTCTTGAGCCTACAAATGACAATGTACAGGCAAGGCTCAAGTTGGCTGTTCAAGATTGCGTGACATTTGTTAATATCAGGCCACACACTCAGTTCTGCATTACTTGGGCACAATCTACATGGAAACTATGTTAGCTTCTTTTTTGGAGATGCCTCTTTCAATTGAATAATTATTGGGAGTAGTTTGGGGAGATTGTTCATCATAACCCATGCCTTAGTGACAAGAAAAAGGCTAACATACTTCCGTATTTTTTTCAAATGAGACGTTGTATTAGTCACTGCAGGCCTTCTCACGACGGAGCGTTGCCACAACACTGCTATAAGGACTCCAAGAGCCCTAGAGCAAAATGTCTAGGATTAAGGATTCACTATATATACAAATATATCCACGTTAAGGACATCACACAATAATTTACCACATATCGGCGGGGTGGGGAGGAGCCTATTAATAGGGAACCATGTAGCATAAGAAAGGAAAGTTACTTTTTATTTTGGATAGAAGTTTCGTACCACATTGCGCAAAATTATACGCTATGTTTGCACGGTACGGCAGAGTGATAAAGGTAAAAAAAATTGTCACAATACAAAGTACTGGCCTAACCTGAGCACCAGGGTGTCTCTATAACATAGTGTTACAATCGCGGACGTAATGATATTTCGGATGGACGCATTTCTGAAGTCCTAATCTCCTAGGATTGCATAAACGGAAGCCTCCAGGTCCTACCTGCAGCATTGCACTTCTGGCTCAACTAGTGACATGGTTCTCATTGGAGTGTGCGAATAAAATTAAAAGAGTGACAAATCACTCCTTCTACAGAGAAGTTATACTTAGTCCCGATTTCAAACCAACTATGGTAGAGAAGCTTGTGTGTCACACATAGTCGATAAATTCAACACGCGTTCGCGCGGGGGGGGGGGGGGGGAATAATGAAGTTGTCGGGAAAGTTTCCAGCCGAATGACGATATACCTTCGAAACATGCTCAAATAAATGCTACACACATATTATAAGGAAATTACCACATTACGTAAAAGATCTTCGAATGTTTCTGTAAATTATTTTATTGCGCAATATAATATTCAATGTATTGTGACCTCTATGTTGGAACAACGCTTATTTCGCCGGAGTACTCGGAATTGAACTAGCAAAGGCACACGCCCGATTATTAGGATCCTACGGAACTTAATATAAGGCTAGATCAAAAGGGATGATGACAATAATATTCATATGGGGAAGACGTGCGCAAAAAACACCCACACTAATTTTCCCTCCGCATGAATGCAGCCATGCTAGCCGCAGGTCAAGGCGACGGAGAATAGTGCGTGAATGGTTTCGCACAGGAAACATGAGCGACCTCGGTGCTGCGACAATGGCGGTCACGCGACAACAGGAGTCACGCGATTATTGATGGGCGACTTCTTCTCCCTGGTTATGTATGGCCCGATGAATCGTTGTTGGAACTTGTCACACAAGGCCGGATTTCGAAGGGGCGTCAATAGGAGTACCTCGTCACTAGGTCGGAAGGACGCGACGCGATGCGTTGTGTCATAGATAATCGTCCAGCCTTGTTCCCTGGCCGCTGTGTTAACGGGAGCACGTTGACGACACCGAGTGAGTCATGAGACGAATTCTTCCCTAGAGGATGTAGATGTGTTGACAGAGCCATCGAAGAAGGAAACCTCGAGAAGGGAAATAGGCGAGCATCCTCAAACCATGTAAAATGGCGAGTACCCGGTGTTGCGCTGAACGGCTGTTTTCTAGGCCAAAGTGAATATTGGTAGAAACTTGTCCCCATTTTTGTGGTGCGGTTGAATAGGTAAAGCGATCATGGCGGCAAGCGTGCGATGAAGCTTCTCTGCCAAGCCGTTAGTCTGTGGATTGAAGCTCGAAGTTGTATTCTGCATGGTACCAGAGATGTGCAGGACTTCGTTTAAAAGTTCTTAGAGGATGGCTTTTGCACGATCACGCAGGAGTGCCTGAGGAGCACCATGGCGGAGAATGATAGCTTGAATAACGAAGTCGGCAACTTCCGAAGCTGCGCCATTGATCCCTGATGTTGTCTCAGCGTAGCCCGTGAGGTGGTCAACCACGGTCACGATCCAGCGATTGCCAGTGAGAGTAACAGAGAGGGGCCCATAAACTCCGAATACCAACAACCTCAAATGGTGCGGCGGGACACGGAATAGACAGGAGTAACAAGAAACGACGTACCTCACTACACTAGCAGAAAGTCCAGACCAATAGAAACAGCTTCGAATGCAAAAATAGGTTCTATGGAAACCCAGATGGCCAGACGTCATGTCATCGTGGACTGCCTCGAGGCCATAGGCTCGAAGAGAGCGTGGTACAACTGGTGCACAGCGTTGACAATGAGGGTGGTATATTCACCGATATAGCACGCGATTGTGCAACTTGAATTTTGTGAATTGGCGTCGAAGCCGCGCGTTAGGAGGGCTGGAGGCGTGAGAAGTGTTGTTTATCAAACGCTGACAATATGCGTCAGCCCGTTAGCGAGGTACTAATGTTAGATTGTCGTTCGCAGAAAGGCGGTCTTTTGAGGCTAGGGAGGAAAGCGCCGTCAAGGTAACATCCGAAAGGCTGCTTAGCGAAGCAATTACCGAAGTGTCGAGTGGATGCGCAGAAAGCGGACAACGAGAAACAGCGTCAGCGTCTTGGTGTTTTTTGCCAGAGTTACGAGTAATGTCGAACTCTTATTCTTGTAGGCGAAGAATCCAGCGATCCAGGCATCTGGTTAGTTTCTTGAGTGGGGAGAGTCATCATAAGGCGTGGTGGTCCGTAAAAATTGTAAAATGACGCCTGTACAGTTAGGGAAAGAACTTCTGTATGGACCAAACAACGAGGCACTGCTGCGTTGTGATCGTATTGTCACGTGGTCGTGACGTTGAATAACACAGTACCAGTACTGTGAACGACAAAACTAACTTTTATTGGGCGATCCTGTGCCCACAAAACAGGCTACATTTATAGCACAACGATAGCGGCGAACACGCTCGGCGATCGTCGAAAATCTGATCAGTGGGTCAAGCGCGTCGGCTTTTATAGAGCAGCTGTCGAATGTTCCAGATTAACCGATGGGACCCACGTGTCTTCCACAAAGTTCTACACTATTCGCGTCGCGCATACATGCAATACGATTACACAAGTTGCGGTGAAAGACAGTGGACGGAACCATCGATAACATTCCAGAAACGTCGGATGCGTCCCTCGCTGTGCGATTACAGTTGTTAAGCGGCGAAACGTGGTCGCCCGATAAAGATAAGTACACGTGTCAATACCCCCCTCTTAAAAAGCATCGACCCGATGCTGCAAACAAACGAAAGTAATAAATAAGCACTCGTAGCAAAGAAAACAACAAAATAAGGGAAGTTCGTTAGCGTCCGTAAAACGGTTTAAGACGCACCACGTGGACTACTTCAGGTCGTGCGCGGCGCCGCTGTGAATGCGAAATGCCGTCTGGCACGACCTCATAGTCCAGTACGCCAATATGTCGGATGACCTTGTAGGGTCCGAAATAGCGTCGCAGTAGTTTCTCACTCAGTCCTCGTCGGCGAATCGGGGTCCATACCCAAAGACGGTAGCCGGGCTGGTACTCGACGAAGCGTCGTCGGAGGTTGTAGTGTCGGCTGTCGGTACGCTGCTGGTTTTTGATCCGTAGGCGGGCGAGTTGTCGGGCTTCTTCGGCGCGCTGGAGATAGGTAGCGACGTCAAGATTCTCTTCGTCCGTGACGTGCGGCAACATGGCGTCGAACGTCGTCGTCGCGTTCCTGCCGTAAACCAACTTGAACGGCGTCATCTGTGTTGTTTCTTGCACCGCCGTGTTGTAAGCGAATGTTACGTAGGGCAGGACGGCATCCCACGTCTTGTGTTCGACGTCGACGTACATCGCTAGCATGTCGGCGAGGGTCTTATTCAGCCGCTCCGTAAGACCATTCGTCTGCGGGTGGTAGGCCGTTGTCCTCCTGTGCCTTGTCTGACTGTAGTTCAGAATGGCATGGGTGAGCTCCGCTGTAAAGGCCGTTCCTCTGTCAGTGATGAGGACTTCTGGAGCACCATGTCGCAACAGGATGTTCTCGACGAAAAATTTAGCCACTTCGGCTGCGCTGCCTTTCGGTAGAGCTTTAGTTTCAGCGAAGCGGGTGAGATAGTCCGTCGCCACGACAATCCACTTATTTCCGGAAGTGGATGTCGGAAACGGTCCCAACAAGTCCCTCCCGATCTGCTGAAAAGGTCGGTAAGGAGGCTGGATCGGCTGTAGTAATCCCGCTGGTCTTGTCGGTGGTGTCTTGCGTCGCTGACAGTCGCGGCATGTCTTGACGTAACGGGAGACATGGGCGGTTAGGCGCGGCCAGTAATACCTTTCTTGTATCCTCGATAGCGTCCGGGAGAAACCGAAGTGCCCAGCGGTCGGATCGTCATGTAGGGCGTGCAGTACTTCTGGACGTAGCGCCGACGGAACAACAAGAAAGTAGTTGGCGCGGACTGGTGAGAAGTTCTTCTTCACGAGTAGGTTGTTTTGAAGCGTGAACGAAGATAATCCACGCTTAAATGCCCTTGGGACAACGTCGGTGTGCCCTTCCGAATGCTCGATTAGGGCTTTTAGCTCCGAGTCTCCTCGTTGCTGTTCGGCGAAGTCTTCCGCGCTTATTGTTCCAAGGAAGGCGTCGTCATCCTCGTCATCTTGCGGCGGCGGGTCAATGGGGGCACGGGATAGGCAATCGGCATCTGAGTGTTTTCGTCCGGACTTGTAGGTTACAGTGATGTCGTATTCTTGTAGCCTGAGGCTCCACCGTGCCAGCCGTCCTGAAGGTTCTTTTAGGTTAGCTAGCCAACACAACGCGTGATGATCACTGACCACCTTGAATGACCTGCCATATAGGTAAGGGCGAAATTTCGCTGTGGCCCAAACGATGGCAAGGCATTCCTTTTCGGTTGTAGAATAATTGCCTTCTGCTTTTGACAATGATCGGCTAGCGTAAGCTAACACGTGTTCATGTCCATCTTTTCTCTGGACTAGGACGGCACCGAGGCCGAGGCTACTGGCGTCAGTGTGTATTTCGGTATCGGCGTGCTCGTCGAAGTGCGCAAGTACGGGCGGCGACTGCATGCGTCGTTTGAGTTCTTGAAATGCGTCGGCCTGTGGCGTTTCCCACTTGAACTCGACGTCACATTTAGTTAGCTGTGTCAGCGGCTCAGCGATGCGTGAAAAGTCCTTGACAAATCGCCTGTAGTAGGCACACATGCCAAGAAATCTACGCACTGCCTTCTTGTCGGTGGGCTGCGGAAACTTTGCGATGGCAGCTGTTTTCTGCGGGTCGGGGCGTACTCCGGATTTACTGATGACGTGGCCTAGGAATAGAAGCTCATCGTAAGCGAAGCGGCACTTTTCTGGCTTCAGAGTGAGCCCTGATGACTTGATGGCCTCTAGTACTGTGGCAAGCCGCCTAAGGTGATCGTCAAAACTTTCGGCGAATACAACGACGTCATCCAAGTAAACGAGACAGGTCTGCCACTTCAATCCTGCTAAAACCGTGTCCATCACGCGCTGGAACGTTGCAGGCGCCGAGCACAGTCCAAATGGCATAACTTTGAACTCGTAGAGGCCGTCTGCGGTGATGAAGGCGGTCTTTTCACGGTCTCTTTCGTCGACTTCTATTTGCCAATAGCCAGACTTGAGGTCCATCGAGGAGAAGTATTTAGCGTTGCAGAGCCGATCCAATGCGTCGTCTATCCGTGGGAGAGGGTATACGTCCTTCTTCGTGATCTTGTTCAGACGACGATAATCGACGCAGAAACGAAGGGTTCCGTCGTTTTTCTTCACCAGCACAACAGGAGATGCCCACGGGCATTTCGGTGGTTGGATGATGTCGTCGCGCAGCATTTCGTCGACTTGTTGCCTAATAGCTTCACGTGCTCGCGGCGAAACTCGGTAAGGGCGCTGGCGAAGTGGTCGAGCGTACTCCTCGGTGATTATGCGATGCTTGGCGACTTGTGTTTGTCGAATCCTCGATGACGTCGAAAAGCAGCCTTTGTATCGCCGGAGCAGATTTCTGAGCTGCTGTTGCTTAATCACGGGGAGACTTGGATTAATGTCGTAGTCTGGTTCGGCAACCATCGTCGTCGGGGTAGATGCGGCGGAATCCGAGAAGGCAAACGCATTGCTGTTTTCCAGAATTTCCTCGATGTATGCTATCGTCGTGGCCTTGTTGATGTGCTTGAACTCCTGGCTGAAGTTTGTCAGCAATATTTTTGTGTTTCCTCCGTGCAGTCGAGCGATCCCTCTTGCGACGCAAATTTCACGGTCTAGCAGTAGACGTTGGTCGCCTTCCATGACACCTTCTACGTCAGCGGGTGTTTCGGTGCCGACCGAAATAACAATGCTGGAGCGAGGCGGGATGCTCACTTGATCTTCGAGCACACTCAAGGCGTGGTGACTACGAGGGTTCTCCGACGGTATCGCATGGTCTTCCGACAGAGTTATTGACTTCGACTTCAGGTCGATGACTGCGCCGTGCTGGTTGAGGAAGTCCATGCCGAGAATGACGTCTCGTGAACACTGTTGGAGGATAACGAAGGTGACAGGGTAAGTTCGGTCGTGAATGGTAATTCTTGCCGTGCACATTCCCGTCGGCGTTATGAGGTGTCCTCCGGCGGTACGAATTTGAGGGCCTTCCCACTTAGTCTTAACTTTCTTCAACTGGGCGGCGATGTGTCCACTCATGACGGAGTAATCAGCCCCTGTGTCGACTAAGGCGGTGACTGCGTGGCCGTCGAGAAGCACGTCGAGGTCGGTGGCTCTTTGTCTTGCATTACAGTTCGGTCTTGGCGTCGGATCACGACTGCGTCGCGTTGACTTGTGGCCGGTATCTGACGTCGTCAGGTCGTCTTTCGTCGTTGCATTCTTTCCTTCGAGACTCCGTCGGGATGGCGGCGTGTCGTTATGTCGTCGAGGTAGTTTCTTCGGCGTCTTCGTCGGCGGCGGAGGATCTTCGACAGTTCGACGGACAGCAACCGCACCTCCATCGGTTGCTGCTTTTAGTTTTCCGGATATGGGCTCGCTGATCGGCCCCGAGCTGGGCCAGTGTATGGTCGGCGCTGCGGCGAGAGGTAGCGGCCTGGTGATGGTGAACGCGACGGTCGTCGAGAGCTCCACTGAGTAGCCGCGAGGTAATCAGCGATATCGAGAGGGCGTTCGCCTTGCTGCGAGCGCGGAGCGTTGACGGCGAAACCTCGCAGTCCCATTTCCCGGTATGGACATCGTCGGTAGACGTGACCCGCTTCTCCGCAGTGGTAGCAGAGCGGGCGGTGGTCAGGAGCGCGCCAAACGTCGGTCTTCCTCGGGTAGCTCCGCGGGGCGACGGGTGGGAGCGGTGTCGGCGGCGGCGGTGGTGGTCGACAAAATTGTGGCGTTACAGGGCCCTGCCGCGGTCGCTGAGGGCTTTGACGGCGTATGACGGCGGCGTAGGTCATCGCTTCGGGTTGGGGTTGCGGTAATTGAGGCTGCACCTCCGGAACTTCAAGCCACCGCTGAACCTCATCTTTGACGATGTCAGCGATCGAGGCCACTTGAGGCTGCGACGACGGGAAGATCTTCTGAAGCTCCTCTCGTACGACTGCCCTGATAGCCTCGCGCAGGTCTTCGGAGGCCAGTGATTGAATTCCGGCATAGTTTGTAGCGTTGGTGCGGCGGTAGAATTGCCGGTTTCGCATCTAGAGTGTCTTCTCGATGCTAGTGGCCTCGCGAAGAAACACGTCGAGAGTCTTCGGTGGGTTTCGTACCATATCGGCGAAAAGTTCCTCCTTAACACCACGCATTAGTAGCCGGACTTTCTTTTCCTCGGACATTTCTGGGTCGGCGTGGCGGAATAGGCGGCTCATTTCTTCTGTAAAAATGGCGGTGGTCTCGTTGGGCAGCTGCACTCGGGTTCCCAGTAGTGCTTGGGCTCGTTCTCGGCGTACGACGCTTGTGAATGTCTGCAGGAAGCCGCTTCGGAAAAGGTCCCAGGTCATTAACCTGGCTTCTCTGTTCTCGAACCACGTCCTGGCAGCGTCTTCCAATGCGAAGAAGACATGTCGCAATTTGTCGTCGCTGTTCCAGCTGTTAAATGCAGCGACCCTCTCGTACATCTCGAGCCAGGTTTCCGGGTCCTCGAATGTTGAACCGCGGAACGTGGGGGGGCTCCCTGGGCTGCTGCAGCACGACGGGGGATGCTGGGGCTGCCATTGGGGAGGACTTGGTGGCAATCTTCCTGCTCGTCTCAGGTAGGAGTCCGTGCTCTGGGGGCAGTCCTTGCAGCCGGCGGCTAGCTCGCTGGTCTTGGGCGACGTTGGTTTTTTCCTCGGGCTTCGGGCTTGGATCACGGCTTTGCGGGGGCGTTCGGTACATGAACGCACAAGCACCTCCACCAGATGTCACGTGGTCGTGACGTTGAATAACACAGTACCAGTACTGTGAACGACAAAACTAACTTTTATTGTGCGAACCTGTGCCCACAAAACAGGCTACACTTATAGCACAACGATAGCGGCGAACACGCTCGGCGATCGTCGAAAATCTGATCAGCGGGTCAAGGGCGTCGGCTTTTATAGAGCAGCTGTCGAATGTTCCAGATTAACCTATGGGACCCACGTGTCTTCCACAAAGTTCTACACTATTCGCGTCGCGCATACATGCAATACGATTACACAAGTTCCGGTGAAAGACAGTGGACGGAACCATCGATAACATTCCAGAAGCGTCGGATGCGTCCCTCGCTGTGCGATTACAGTTGTTAGGCGGCGAAACGTGGTCGCCCGATAAAGATAAGTACACGTGTATGTATAGTTATTGTCGACATCGCGGAGTACGCTACTGGCATATGCAACACCTTTATCACGGGAAGGGTTGTCACTTTGTAGAAGAATGACACCGATGCCGCGGCCGCTATAGTCTGTGTGCAAGAGAGCCCGTTCAGTCTCATCAAAGTGGCAAAGCACAGGTTTAAACGTTAGGGCACCCTTCAACATGTTTACGGCTCCTTCGCATTCTTGTGCCCCGAGGAAGCATACAATGGAAGCAAGTAGTTCGTACACTTGTGCAGCGATGGAGGCAAATTTTTATATAAAGCGACGGAAATAAGAATCGAGCCCACGGAAGCTGCGCATGTTTTTGGACCTTTCTGGGTGAGGCAAGCGAAGCACCACATCAATCTTGTAAGGGTCAGGACGTACACTGTCCTTGCTCGCGACATTCTCCAGGACCTTAATAGATCTGCTTGTGAATCGGCATGGCACCAGCATCGGCCAGGAACATTGGAAGTTCACCCAAGCGTTGCAGGTGCTAAGGAAATGTTGATGAAAATGCGACAATATCATCCAGGAAACAGAGGCAAGTTTTCCATTTGAGGACGCGCAGTACAGTGCCAATTATGAACTCATGTGTCACAGGTGAATTGCATAGACCGAAAGGTATGACGTTGAATTTGGAAAGTTCATCCAATGTAGCCTACACTGTTGTTTTTCTTTATCGTCTTTTTGCACGGGAATTTGCAAATAGCCAGAAAGAAGATCGCCGCTTGAATAGAATTCGGCGCCTTTGAACGAATCAAGGGCGTCACAGATGCCTGGGATAGGATACATTTCCTTTCGAGTAATATTATTGAGGGTCCGATAATCGACGAAAAGCAACCATCTTTTTTTCAGACCCAGAACAGCAGGAGATGAGCGAAGGCTAGGTGAGGGTAGGATGACCTTTTGTAGCATGTCCGCGACATTTTCCTCTGTGATTTTCCGCTTGGCAAGAGACACGCGGTACGGGCATGGGCGCACTATAGACCCTTGATCTATTTGAATACGAAGTGCTGTGATTTGTGGCTTAGCCTAGAGTTGACGAATGGACATCAAAATAATTTGCGTGTTCGTTCAACAGAGGAAGCAGCTTCTACATATATGAAGGAGGGAGTCACTGCTGATAGCTACAGTAAGGGTGGAGGGAGAAACATTAGCCAACGTAGAAAGGTAGGTGGAGGCCATATGTTCAAGGGGCACGGCGTATAGAGGCTCGGCTTGGAAAACCACTGTAATGCGTTGCGGAGGGAGAGTTTTCTCCGATGCAGCGTTTGTGGCGTTGACGAGCGCAGAGCCATTGTGAAATCCTAACGCACCTGGTGCAAAATTGACAACTTTATGAAGGCTACTGGAAGAGGACATCACCATGGTCAATATCATTGGACATAATGGTAACAATTCGCTATCGGCTGGGAGGTAGTTCGGTATATTGCACAGCAATCAGACGCAACGTACTAAAAATTTCTTTGACAGGCACGTAGTCGGTGTCGGTAAGATGCACGACGCGTTGCCCACAAGAACTGAGCTAAGGGACAACACAAGTGAACCAGCTAACTGTAAATGGTGCAGGATATCGATTAGGACACTGGCAGTACAAATAGTAAAATAGGGAACAGTGTCCCTTTGCACTGCAATTACCGTCGGTCCATCGTGAGGCGTTGTGACTTTCCTGAGGTGGGAACAGAATTAGTAGCACCTGTGTGCTCCACAAGCATTGGTGGACAACGTTTGCACAAAGGCCCAGAGCATATCGGACGGGTGCGCGGGAGGAATTTTAGCCCTGTTGACGCATGCCCTTTTTCCTCCCAAAAAACTGGACCGCGTAGTTTCCCGGACGAACGGTCTAGTTGGGTGAGATAA
Source organism: Dermacentor andersoni (assembly GCF_023375885.2). Classification (NCBI taxonomy): domain Eukaryota; kingdom Metazoa; phylum Arthropoda; class Arachnida; order Ixodida; family Ixodidae; genus Dermacentor; species Dermacentor andersoni. The sequence goes on from NW_027314752.1 coordinate 17,055,339, forward strand.
GTCGCAGTGGTGACGTCGAGGGGCGGAGCGGAGAAGGCGAGTGGCATCTGCCTGTATGGTAAGCGCTTCGGTCTTCCGTCGAAGGGGGTGGAGATGTAGAGCGGAGCGAAGGTGAAGAGAAATGCCGGTTTGGGGAATAGGCTCCACTGGAAAAATTACGTTCAGACACGTCGTAATCCGAACGCTCGTCCTGCTGGCACTTGCGCCAAACATGATATATCGCCGCGATAGCCGCAATAATAGCATGTGGAACGTGACAGACGCGAAGGCAGGTAGTACATAGTGCTAAGTGCTCCAGAAGCCAATGCACTCGGATGGTACGATGAAGGCTCAATTGGCATGAATGACAGGATTTTAAGTGGAGATGCGGCAGCAACGAATGCGTACGTGTTTAGTGGCACCGTTGAGTTGACGCTGCCTGCACGATAGTGATCTAAAGGAAGGAAAGACGCTTGATTCTGCAACGCATGAGGAAGCACGGCAAAGCATCTTCACGGGCGAGGGAGAGGGAAGTGAAAGATGATAGGGAAAGAGGCAGCGACTAGAGGCCGTCCTCAGCAGAGTGGCCAGCATTGTAGCAGAGGCTCACACGGTGGCGATTCCCCCGTGTATTTTATAAACTCCAGCCCGCTTCACAGCTCAGGAAGCCGGGGACACACCTGCACCAGCAGGTCATGCTCTGTGGAAGCTAGAAGGCCATGACGTCTAGAACTGATGACTGTGCACCATTCCTGGGGCAAGGATGGGCAGGTACAGAGAAGACTCTCTAGAGACTCGGGGTCCCCGCACCTCTTGGTGAGGCAGGTGGGCAAGCAGGCATGGGAAGGCAGGTGACGTAGCGCGGCTCTTGGCGTACAGCAGGGCTGCAGTCCAGGTGCGCTCAGTCCCCAAACGCATGGGCGTGGAGTTGTCTCTTCTTGAGTGGCCGCTCTCAGGATGAGGCTTGGAGGCTCTGTCACTAGCCACTCGAGGATCCGGCTGAATGGAGTTGTGCAGACACCGTAGCCGATATCTCGGGTAGTCTGAAGCCTGTAGAAACTGTGGCACCCGTGAGTACATCGTGGTGGGCAGCTTTGGGGTAGATATTGGACTCCTCGTTACCGGCACTCCCTAAGCGCGAGGGCAGCCAGTGGAAGGATATTGAGATGTTGCCTGGAGGCAAGACAGTAACTTGCGCGTACTCGGACAAGGGAGAAGAGGCGCAGGGATTTACGTGCGCTGAGTGTGTTAAAGACGCCAATTCATCCCTAATGACGCCCCACAAGGCCAGCCAGAAGGCGGACCATTGTGTGTAATTCTTCGCGTGTCATTGTTGTTATCATGATACGCCGTTGTGGGTCCGCTGTAGAAGCATATTCACCAAAGTCCGGATGAATAAGAACAAACTCAAGTTCGTCCACACGTTGACACGTTGTGACGATGTCATAGATTGTAGCGGGTTTCTCGGTGGCAGCGGAATTGAAAGTGAGTTTTTTATTGCATTTCATATTGTGGAGTACTTTATCGGGCTCTTAATATTCAAGTAACATCACGGCAGAGCACAATAACCTCGTCGATTTATGATGTGTGAGACCCGCTTGGTGGTTCCTGGTTGCTATCGGAGGTTTTCTGTGCGATTGTAGGACGAACCGCCGGTGTACCAAATACTTAGCGTAGCTGCTGCCTAAAGGCAGTCCAATCAGTCAAATACATCTTGCGGTTGAAGAACCAGGTCTTCGCCAAATTCGTCAAGTAGAAATAGACATGGCGGAGCTTGAGGGGATCGTCTCTTATGATTAGCGGAACTTACCCACTCCTAGTCGTCCAACCAGTCCTCGACATCTTCCCCACGAAGACCAGCGAAGCGACGGGGGCACGCTGGTGGATGCTTATAATATGCGGAGTGGCTTGCGGTGTCGGAGCAGTAGCAGGAGAAGGGGGCAGTGGTTTGAACTGATACGTGCCAGCGGAGAGTGAACGCTAGCGGCGGTCTGAACGAAGCTCCAGGGGGTACGCTCAGCAGGTAGCGGGCTGAGGATCGAAGAGTCACCTCCGCCACGTATGACCTCTCTGCTAGAACGAGATTTATTTGGCCCGAATACTCAACGTCGAAACCGCGAAGGAGCACACCCCATGATGATGATCCCACGGAACTAAAGATGGGGATCGATCAACGTAGGAAGAAAACGATAAGATACAGACGCTGAAGACGTGCGTAATAAACGCTCACAGGATATTACGCAGGTATGCTCAAAATGAGGCCATGAATATCCTTCGCGAAGCTGAAAGCGTGATAATGTCCATATTCTACTGTACTTTTACGGCATTTCTCAGCCCTCCTCACTAAATTCTTGGGTGCACCTTTGCTGTGTGTCTGTGGGTAGTCAACATGATGACGGCAATGACGACATCGAAACATTGTTTTCTTTTTAACCAGTTTTGCTGTGTGGAAAGTGTGCTTCATCTGTTTTATTTTGTTCACGTCAACCAGTTACGTGCCATAACTTCTTGCGTGAGCAGCGCATAGTGAGAGCAGCGCACTGCAGCTTTTTCTCCTATATTTCAGGGCCTGTTTACTGTTTCAAAAATGCTTGTGCGTTCGTAACCAACATGCCTGAGATTGTATTACAATGTTTCGGACACGGTCAAGCACATGCTTCGAGCCAGTATTCGGTATCTTAAGATATTCTTCTGATTTTAACCTGTGTGTTGTACCGTGCATGTTCATTTTTTCGTGCATGGTCATGTTCATTTTTGAAAGGTTGCTTGAAATAGCGCACCGTGGTAACGTTCGTCTCTTTTTCGTGCTCTCCAATTCAGCGTTGTCGGAATAGTGGGTCTCAACTGGTTATGGCTTACGCAAATGCAAAAAAAATTACCATGCAACTATAACTTTATCTACCGGGCTGCTGCGAAAATAAAAAAACATGGCTGCTAGAAACACAAAAAAATAATTTTTTCTTTCAAAAATTCAGGCACTAAAAATATTCATTCAATCAGTCACCTCTGATAATCAAGAAATGTGTGTCGGATGTAAATTATCCTTCAACATTATTATTAGGAAGTGAAATAATTTGTGAATACGCGCCAAAATGTATGACATTTGTTTTCGCCTCGGAATACTTCACATCATACCATTGTTTAACTCTGTGCCATTATATTGGTCTGTGTTTGTCGAAGAATTTCTACCTGCGAATAAAATTTCAAAGTTATCTCAAAAGAAATATTTGACAACATCTAGCATTCAATGAATTTCAATATATCTGACTAGAAAGAATGATTTAAAGGCAATCGTTTCAATAGCTGAAGGAATGTAGTATAATTTTTATTGATAAGACACTCTTTCTTTGTTTATGTTGCCAGGCGAATAATAAGAAAGACGTCTCTAATTTTTTTTCAGCAATATGCAGAAGAATTCTTAGTAAGTAAACCGTATATCAATAAATAAAAAAGAACAGAGATTATCTTGCTCAGATATCTCTCTACAAATCATATTTTTTTTCAAAAAAGGTTACCTTAGAACGTGAACAAAGCAAATTCTCGCTTACTCTTCTTCTCTGAGGAGACGTCTAATTTCCCATCCTGTGTAACTCTAAATCAGTGGTGTCTATGAATAATGAAGATAACGGTTCATCACAGAAATAACGTGTGTGCATAGTTCCTTGTAGCATTCTAGTTGTTTTAGATAGTCAGGTTGAGATTTCAAAATCCGAATTTTAATGTTTGATAACTTTCCTAAGTTCATGTTCATAAAGCACATTTTTATTTTCTACTGCAGTAGCACAGTGGCCAAAGCATGTTTGATCTCCCTCCTTCAATCACAGTGATGGTTGCAGAACTTTGATGGGAAATAAATACAGACATTCTCCAGCTGCCCTTTCACAAAAACAAGATGGTCATAACTAATTCCTAATCCCTAAAACGGTGCTCCTCTCATTGAAATTGTGGCTAATGCACTTAAAATACATAAATTCCTTATGTAGCTGTTTCACCCCATTCATAATATTAAATTTATGTTCTAATAAAGTTGACCTGTTCAACATACTATTTCGACACTTCATTATTATTGCATTTCAAAAATGCCTTCTAAATACTGAAGATTTTACATTCTGGCGTACAAAATCTGAGTGTACAGTTAACTTACCTGAACACATAGGTCTGGCCATACAATGACCCATGTTGTGCGAATAAGCCCTTTAGTAAACGCGAACGAGCTTAGAAAGCCAACAAAATAATTTCACCAGTAAGTTTCTATTGCAAATCCAGAAAAGTACGAACAATATATATTTTCTACCTTGTGCCGTATTATTGCTCTATTGAGCATAGTTAATAGCTTTAAAGCATCTTTTCTTGTGAATTCCTTTGGTACGAAACCGTTTCATTTTAAGCTCTACCAAAAATATGAATAGTGCTTGAAAATGTCAGGTAGTCTTAGGATGTCCCAAAGCCACCGAAATACCACCACATATTCCGAGGTCGTGCGAATGAAAAGTTGCATGGTCAGACTCGCACCCGATAATGTTGAAGTCCGCAAATCATCTCTGTGAAACACCTTGTTGCACACCATGAACATCCCGAAGCATCACTTTCCTGATTTGGGTGCAGTCTTTTCAGGTTACCTTTTCACCGTCCAACATTTATTATGTAAAAATCATCCTTAAAGGCACCGTCATTCCAGAACTCGAACAGCGCCGTTGTCTGCCTGACATAAGCTATTTGATATGGAAGTAATTCTGTTGACGCTGTACCGGAGAACATTCTTCGCGTACTTCACTGTTATTAGTTCACCATTCGGGGGAAAGAGAAATTAACGATCATTTGAGCATAATGGAGATTTGTATTCGGGAATGTGCAATTACGCTGTCCCTATTCCACTGCATACACTAATAAATTTATTGTTATGACTAGTTCCCCCAAAATATAATCCAGTTACTCTTTATACCCTCTGTAATGCTGGAATAGTATATTTTTACACGTTTATTTCATTCAAACGTGGCGTATTTTCGACACGTTATATTTGAAACTTACGGCCTTTCGTGTTTTTCTCATAGCGACATTTCTGCGTGCAATCTTGGTTATTCTCTTAAACGGAGTGCGGATTGTAGAGGTAAAAAATAGCCTCTTTGCTTCTTAGATAGTTTAGGTCCAATAAACCAAATGAGTTTCTCGAGTGGCACTAGTTTTCAAACAATTTCACGGGTATTACTTATACCGCTCATAGTGCAACAAGACAGGGCTAAAATTACTCCTATTTTATTGCGTATCCTGCAACGATTTCTAAACAGAAACACAGGAAACCTACTCTCCGTTTTAAATTTACGTGTGGTTGCTGTAGACTCGGCCCAATAGAATCAAGATGCACATCTCAACATGTGTCGACAGTCATTATGACAAGCTGCAAGTAAGATAAAATATGTTATCGGGAAACTGCCGTGCACGCATCACTGAAGCATGGCTCCATCTAGTTCCCGTGCCAACAAGCGTGTCAGCAGGACATGACCACTCTGAATGATCGACATATTGGTGCGCCAACAAAGAAATAATGTGGCAGTTAACAAGTTGTCTCTTTTTACCTGAATTACGGCGTCAAGTGGTTTCGCGCCAATGGCCCCGGGTGGAGCCTGCAGTGACTACTTCGGATAAACCAAACTGTCTGGAAGTGCTGTGCATGTGGGTACATGCTTGGTAGCAGCTAAGAAAAAAATATGAAACCGTGTGTTAGAATTTTCGATTCGATTAGTAAAATGTATATAATCAAGGGTTCGACGAAAGTTCGTCTGGTCAGGCATGGAAATGAAGGGAATCACGGCCACTGACCGTGATTATTCAGCACACTTGGTCAGTGGCCGTGATTCCTTCATAGTAAAATGTAATAGTGGCAACGCTCCTTCAGGAGTTGAAATGTGGAAGTGAAACGAGCACTGAAAACCAACCAATCAAACATAGGAAGAATATGGCGGCCAACGTATAAAGAAGGGCGGGCTCGTTAAACTCACCAACAGTTGTCTGATCGCAGTGACAAAAAAGAAATATGGGGTGCACAGCTTGTGTACAGGACCCAGCGCGAAGCTGTCCGGCTGTGTGCGGCAGCGCAGCCTCGAGGTGCAACTGTTTCATGTTTGACCAGGCACCGTGGGGAAAGCCTAAAATGATCAAATTTGTCACTCTATGGGGTAATTTGATAAATTTTGCTGTTGTAAAAAGGATACGCTTGTGTTCTTATTCTGGGGTCAAACTAACGTGGAACAAGGGGAGGGAACTTTTTTCTAAGCGCTTTCGCGTGGGCGTACTTCGCTGCAGTGTACCTTTCCCCTGATTGCCACAGAAAGTGTGGACAAGTCGGCCTGTTGCTCATTTTACTCCACAATGCTCGCAATAATCGGGAGTAAATTTCCGTTTACTAGCAAAAAATGGAAGGTTTTAAAAAAAGGTATTTTCCTGTTTCAACAGGTTGGAGCACGTTCTTCCTTTTTCCCTTGTAAAACCTATCTTGGTCATAGTGTTCACAGCACATAAATAATCACAGATAATAACCGACGTAAAACTTCAACTACAGATGGCACAATACAGACTCACAAAGATAACATTGACCTGAGCAGTACTTCACCTCATAAATAATGCTTATGATTACAATATTTCCGAAGGCAAATTTTGAGCGCACCTTTTGAGGTGTTCTGAATTGGCCTATAGACCGTTTCATCGGGCGAGGAGGATAGGGCACGAGGCGAGCCTTTCCTCCTCTGTGGCTTGGGCGATCCGGTGCGGCGCTGCTTGAAAGTATTGCTGTCGCGTGCTGCGGAACAATTTCGAGATGTTTTAGATCTTACTTTGTGAAATTTACGCCATGTTCGTTCATATAAGGATGTCAGGGAAGCCTTTCGGTGCATCGGTAACTACTGTAGGCAGAAATATGTCTTGGGGGCGCAAAAATGTGACGCGCATAATCAGCCGCGGTGTACGCGCATTATCAGTCGCGGTGCGTGTGTGTGTTATTTACTATTTTGCTTATATCGATCTTAATTCAACAAAGAAAACCGGCGTCTCTGTATTACCAGCATTAAATGGTGAATCAGCTCACTGTCTGATCGATTGGCGCAGGGAGTAAAACATAAAACATAAGAGCGCATGCTCGTGCACGGCCAACCTAAGGCAACCACGAAACACCTGAACGGCAGGCGCTATCAAATATTTGTGATACACTGGCATCGTTCTCACGCATTTCAAGTCTAGTATGCTTGAAATTATCATATGTCTACGCTAGCCTTGCTGCATGAGGCCCATGGCACTGCTCAACACAGCGATCACTGCGGCTGGTGAGCCAGCACGATACATATATAAGCTGTGTGCTTCGGCATTGCCTTTTTGGCGTGCATACAGCCATAATATACGAGACGGCTCGCATAAAAAGAATGCGATGGCTATTTTTGAGCGCAACATTTCCGTAATACGTGTTAGTACGTCGTAGAGAACTGAACGAACACAACCGAAAGAAACAATTCGGTTATCATCATCTTTCTATAAAAAGCAATAAAAAACGGGCTAACTCCGCACAACGTTTATAAATATATAACAGCTGATGCCGTGTGCTTGGACCATGCGCTATATAGAACAAATATATCTGTAATCCAGCACCTACTACTGCTTAGGACGCTCGCGCAGTTCGTAAACGGTCGCTTTGCTGGACAAGCTTAATTCAGACTGTAAGGCATGCTGCTATTGCTAGGCAAAACTATTTTATTCATGGCTGGAAACCTCATCCATCCAACCAAATAGTCACGCAATGTAACCTGCAGTGAACAGTTTGAACGCTTGTCAAAGTATAGCAGCACAGCTCCTATCGTAGCAGAACGGTACCCACGCTGTTACGATCACCGCGTATGTTTCATGGCTCCTAAACCGCAACTCAGAAATAGAGGATAATACTGCAATAAAGTCACATTGGTGATTGGAACATTCATAGATATACAATTGATCTCCGAGACTGATTGTAGGTTCAAATATGCGCGCACACATCGCGCTGCGTGTTCCGTCCACCTCAACGCCAGCATAAATTCCGGCCATGACGCCTTAAACCACTTCAGCACGTCTCACAGAACCGTTTACTACGTATAAGACGCACGTCATACTAAACAGACCACACGACCGCGAAAACAAACGCCAGAACCTGCCGCCGAGCGCATACCTGCCATGCAAAAGGCCGCTTTCACCCAAGCCAGTATGGCGCTGCTCATAGGCGGCGCCACTGCGTTCACAATATGGCGGCGCCTAAGAAAAAACGGTCTATACATTGACAAAGATATTGATTCTGAGCGACCGAGTTCTGTCGGCGAGGTCGCTGAGCTTCTTCTCCCGCAGGTCGTTTACCTGGTGCCACAGACAAAGCAATTCGACCGGTCGCGTCACTCGTTCTTCAAAAATGCTCAACAGGGGAATGCGTTGCGCTCGCGCAGCGCATTTTCTAGCGGTGGCGGTGCGGGAAGTGGCGCATGCTGATGAGCACGAAGCCCATGCCTGCGCTCACCGCATTCCTTGTGTACGCCGCTGAGGATCTCTCGTGCGGCACTCACGCTTTCGCCTCCTTGCGCTCTCTTCGCTCTCGCCGTCTTTCACGGCCGCTGCGCTCCGCGTTCGCTCCTTTTTCCTTTGCTACATTCTTTCGCTAGCTTACACGCTGCGAAAGTCGGGTTGCGGGCTCCAAAAGCATAGGCAATATTTAGACGAGGTTCCGCAATGCACTGCTGCCGAACTGTGGCAGATGTTCACTCCGCTGACGGTATTCATCATCATCATCATCATCAGCCTGGTTACGCCCAATGCAGGGCAAATGCATCTGCCATATTTCTCCAACAACCCCGGTCATGTACTAATTGTGGCCATGCCGTCCCTGCAAACGTCTTAATCTCATCCGCCCACCTAACTTTCTGCCGCCCTCTGCTACGCTTCCCTTCCCTTGGAATTCATTCTGTAACTCCTAATGACCATCGGTTATCTTCCCTCCTCATTACGTGTCCTGCCCATGCTCATTTCTTTTTATTGATTTCAACTAAGATATCATTAACTCGCGTTTGTTCCCTCACCCAATCTGCTCTTTTCTTATCCCTTAACGTTACGGTATTATGCTGTGGTTTTTTTCTTGTTCGGTCCTTGCGCAGTCGCAGAAGAGCAGCTCCGCCCACGTGCCTAATAACTGTTGAGGTGCTAACACACGCAGCACCGCAGGCTCCAAAATGCCAGAATGCACACTGGTCGAGTCCGGTAGCGGATCTGCAAAAGCAGTGGCAATATATAGATGTGGCTTTGTTGTGAAATGATACCGACCTATGACACAGGCACGCTCCGTTGACTGTTTTATGCTGTGGTTTCGCACTCGCGCGGTCCTTGCGTAGTCACAGAAAAGCAGCTCCCGCCACGTGAGATCCAATCACTGTTGTGGTGTTCACATACGCAACATGCAGGCGTCAAAGGCGCGAAAGCACTCTCGCCGAGTCCGGTTGGGGATATGCAAGATCAGAGGGGATGCTTAGATGTGGCTCCACTGTGCACTGCTGCCGAACGGTGACAGATGCTCACTCCGTTGACGCTTTCATGTTGTGGTTTGGCTGTCGTCCGTTCCTTGCGCAGTCACAGAAGAGTTGCTCCAGCCACGTGACGTCCAAGCACTGTTGTGGTGCTGACATACACACAACAGTAGACGTCAAAATGCTCGATAACACACTGGCCGGGTCTGGTTGCAGGCTGCAAAAGCCGAGGCCAAGTTTAGATGTGGATCCGTAGTGCATGGCTGCCGAGCTGTGATAGATGATTGCTTGGCAGACATTCTTATGCTGGGGTTTGGGACTCGTTTGGTGCTTGCGCAGTTGCAAAAGAGTACTTCTAGCCACGTGACATCCAATCACTGTTATGTGCTGACACACACAGCACTCTAGGCGTCAAAAGGGGCGCATAACACGCTGGTCGAGTCGGGTTGCAGGCTGCCAAAGCAGAGGCAATATTTAGTTTCGGGTTCCGCAGTGCAGTGTTTCCAATCTGTGACAGATGCTCGCTCCGTTGGTGGTTTTATGCTGCGCATTGGCACTCGTCCATTCCTTGCGAAGCCGCATAAGAGTAGGTCCGGCCACGCGACGTCCAGTCACTGTTCGGTGCTGACACACACATCACTGCAGGCGTCAAAAGGTGCGATCGCCCACTAGTCGGGCTGCAAAAGCGGAGGCAATGTTTTGATTTGTCTCCGTAGTGCACTGCTGCCGGACTGTGAAAGATGCTTGACCCGTTGACGGTTTTATGCGGTGGTTTGGCACTCATTCGGTAATTGAGCAGTCGCAGAAGAGTAGCTCCGGCAACGTGACGTGCAATCGCTGTTGTGGTGCTGACACACACAACACTGTAGGCATCCAAAGGCTCGACGGTACACTGCTCAAGGGAGATTGCGGATTTGCCAAGTGAGAGGCAATATTTAGATTTGGCTCCGTTGTGCACTGCTGCCGAACTGTGGCAAATGCTCGCTCTGCTGACGGTTTTATGCTTTGGTTTAGCACTTGACCAATCCTTGCGCCGACGCCGAAGAATAGCTCCTGCCAAGTGACGTCCAATCACTTTTGTACTGCAGACACACGCACACACAAAGCCGTGTAGGCGTAAACAGGCAAGGTAGCACGCTGGTCGAGTCCAGTTGCGGGCTGCAAAAGCAGGGGCAATATTTGGACGTGGCTCCTTCGTGCAATGCTGCCGAGCAGGCACAGATGCTCGCTGCGCCTGCACTTCTATGCTGTGGTTTGGATACCGTTCGGTGCGTGAGCAGTCGCAATAGAGTAGGTGCGTCAACGTGACCTCCAAACACTGTTGTGGAGCTGACACACCCAGCACTGCAGGCGTCAAAATGCGCGATAGCGCACTGGACGAGTCCGGTTGCGGTCTGTAAAAGCAGAGGCAATGCTTAGATGTGTCTCCATAGTGTACTCCTGCCAAACTGTGAAAGAAGTTCGCCCAGTTGATGGTTTTATGCTGTGGTTTGACACTCGTTCGGTGCTTGAGCAGTCGCAGAGGAGTAGCTCCGGCAACGTGACATTCAAACACTGGTCTGGTGCTGACACATACAGAACTGCAGGTGCCGAAATGCGCGGTAGGGTGCTGGTAGAATCCGGTTGCTGTCTGGAAAAGCAGAGACAATATTGAGTTGTGGCTTCGCGGAGCGCGTCTGCCAAACTGCGTCAGATACTTCCTCCGTTGACTGTTTTATGCTGTGGCTTCGCACTCGTCCTGTTATTGCGAAGTCGAAGAAGAATAACTCCGGCCACGTGACATCCAATCACTGATGTGGTGCTGACACACGTTGCACTCCATGCTTCAAAAGGCGCGATGCTAGCGCGCTGGTCATATCTAGTTGTGGGTCGCAAAGCAATGACAATATTTAAACGTAGCTAAGTAGTGTACTGCTGCCAAACTGTGACAGATGCTCGCTCCGTTGACGGTTTTCTGTTGGTATATGGCTCTCGCCCGGTCATTGCACTTGCGCAGAAGTAGCATCCGGCCACGTGACGTCCAGAAACTGTTGTTCTGGCACACGCAGCACTGCATGCGTCAAAAGGTGCGATGGCACGTTGATCAGGTCCGGTTGCGGGCTGCAATATTAAAGGTGATATTTAGGTGTGGCTCCGTAGTGCACTGCTGCCAAACTGTGGCATATGCTCGCTCCGTTGACTGTTTTATGTTGTGGTTTGGCACTTGTCCGGTCCATGCGCAGTCACAGAAGGGTTTCTCCGTCCACGTGGCATCAAATCACTGTTGTGGTGCTTCACACGCCACACTGCATTCGTCGAAAGGCGGGACCGCGTGCTAGAGGAGTCCGGTTACGGTCTGCACAAGCACAGGAAATATTGAGATGTGTCTGCGTAGTGCACTTCTGCCAAACTGTGACAGATGCTCGCTCCATGACGCTTTTGTGCAGTAACTTCGCACTCGCCCGGCCCCTTCGCAGTCACATAAAATTCACTTCAGCCATGTGAGGTGAAATCGTGGTTGTGGTTATGAAACACCCCGCGCTGAAGCCGTCATAATGCTCGACAGCGCGCTGGTTGAATCCGCTTGCGGACTGCAAAAGCAGAGGCAATTGTTTGATGTTGCTACATAGCGCACTGCTACCAAACTGTACTAGATGTCCCTGCCATTGACGGTTTTATGCTGTGGCTTGTTATATGTCCGGTCATTGCGCAGTCGGAGAAGAATAGCTGCGGCCACCTGATGTCCAATCACTGCTGTCGTGCTGACACATGCAGCACTGCATGCGTAAAAAGGTGCGATGGCACGTTGATCGAGTCCGGTTGCTGGGTCAAAAATTAAAATCGATATTTAGATGTGGCTCCACAATTCACTGCTGCTCAACTGTAACATATGCTCGCTTCGTTGAAGGTTTTATGCCGTGGTTTGAAAATGTTGTGGTCAGCGCAGTTACAGAAGAGTAGCTACTGCAACGTGGCGTCGAATCACTGTTGTGGTGCTGACACACGTAGCACAGCAGGCGTCGAAATGCGCGGTAGTGCGCTGGTCGAATCCGGTTGCGGGCTTATTCTTCCTGTTGAGGCAATATTTAGATGTGGCTCCTCAGTGCACTGCTTGTCAACTGTGATAGATGGCCGCTCCGTTGAATGTTTTATGGTGTGGCTTGAGGCACTTCCGGTCCTTATGCAGTTGAAGAAGTGTAGCTCTGGCCACGTGATGGCCAATCACTGTGGTGGTGCTGGCACACACAGCACTACAGGCGTCAAAGGGCACGTTATCACGCTGGTTGAGTCCGGTTGCGGATGTCCAAAGCGGAGGCTATATTTTCATGTTGCTCGTTGTGCGCTGCTGCCTAACTGTGACAGATGCTCGCTCTGATGGCGATTTTATGCTGTTGTTTGGGACTCGTCCGGTCCTTGTATTGTCACAGAAGATGAGCCCTGGCCGCATAACGTCCAATCACTGGTGTCGGTCTGATATACGGAGCACGGCATGCGTCAAAAGGCGCGATGGCAGGCTGGTTGGTTCCAGTTGCGGGCTGCGAAATTAGAGGCGATATTTAAATGTGGCTCCGTAGTGCTCTGCTGCCCAACTGGGACAAATGGTCGCTACGATGAAGGAATTATGCTGTCGTTTGATGCTCTTGTGGCCCTTGCGCAATTGCAGAAGATGAGCTCAGGCCACGTGATATTAAATGACTATTGTGTTTCTGGCACACGCGCCACTGCAGGCACCAAAAGTAGGATTAGCAAGCTGGTTGATTCTGGTTGCGGATCTCCAAAGCGGAGGCAATATTTAGATGAGGCTTGGTTGTGCACTGCTGCCTAAGTGTGACAGATGCTTGCTCCGTTGGCGGTTTTATGCTGTGGCTTGGCACTCGTCCGATCCTTGCCCAGTTGCAGAACAGTCGCTCTGGCCCCGTGACCTCGAATCACTGTTGTGGTGCTGACAGACGCATCACTGCAGTCCTCAAAATGCGCAGCAGCAAGCTGCTTGAATCCGGTAGCGAGGTGCAAATGCAGAGGCAATATTTAGATGTAGCTGTGTAGTGCCCTGCCAATCTGTGAGAGATGATTTATCGGTGAGCGAGTGAGTGAAGTAACTTTATTTCGGTCCAGAGAAGACGCAGGGGAAACCCCGCGCCGCCCGGCTAGTCCCCCGTAGGGACCGTCAATCCGAGATTGACAGCCCGATCGGTTCATGGTTTTATGCTGTGGCTTGGTATTTGTTCGGTTTTTGCGCAGTTGCAGAAGTGTAGCACCGGCCACGTGATCTCAAATCATTGTTGTGGGGCGGGTACACGCAGTACTTCAGGCGCGAAAAGGCGCGTTAGCTCGCTGGTTGAGTCCGGTTGCGGATCTCCAAAGGGAGGGGGGAGGGGCTATATTTCTATGTGGCTCTGTTGTGCACTACTGCCTAACTGTGACAGATGCACGCTCCGTTGACGGTTTTCTGCTGTAGTTTGGCTCTCGCCCGGTCCTTGCGCAATCGCAGAAGAGTACATCAGGCCACGTGACGTCCAATCAGTGCTGTCGTGCTGACACGCGCAGCACTGCATGCGTCAAAAGGTGCGATGGTACGTTGGTCGGGTCCGCTTGCGGGCTGCAATTAAAGGCGGTATTGAGATGTGGCTCCGTAGTGCACTGCTACCCAACTGTGACAGATGCTAACTCCGTTGAAGGTTTTTTGCTGTGTTTTGACACTCTTGCGGTCTTTGCGCAGTAGCAGAAGAGTCGCTCCAGCCACATGAAGTCGAATCACTGATGTGGCGCTGACGTACGCATAACTGCAGGCGTCATAATGCTAGACAATGCGTTGGTTGAATGCACTTGCGGGCTGCAAAAGCAAAGACAAAGGCAAAGACAGCTCCGCAGTGCCCTGGTGCGAAACTGTAATGGATGCTCGATCGGTTGATCATATTATGTTGTGGCTTGGCACTCGTCCGGTCCTTGCGCAGTCGAAGAAAGGTAGTGCCGGCCACGTTGCGTCCAGTCACTGTTTTGGTGCGGACACACGCCGCAACTCATGCGTCCAATGGGGGCGGTAGTTCGCTGGCCGAATCCACTTGCTGGCTGCAAAAGCAGAGGGAACATTTGGATTTCTCTCCGCAGTGCACTGCTGCCCAACTGTGACAGGTGGTCGCTCCGTTGAATGTTTTATGGTGTGGTTTGACACACTTCCAGTTCTTCCGCAGTTGCAGAAGTGTAGCTCCGGCCACGTGATGTCCACTCACTGTTGTGGTGCTGGCACACGCAGCACTACAGGCGTCAAAAGGCACGGTAGCACGCTAGTTAATGCTGGTTGCGGGCCTCCAAAGCGGAGGCGATATTTTGATGCTGCTCTGTTGAGGACTGCTACCTAACTGTGGAAGATACTCGTTCCGTTGATGGTTTGATGATGTGGCTCGCCACTCGTTCGGTCCTTGCGCAGTCGCAGAACAGTCGCTCCGGCCACGTGACGACAAATCACTCTTGTGGTGCTGAAACGCGCATCCCTACAGGCGTCAAAAGGCTCGAAAGCGTGCTGCTCGAATCCGGTTGCGGCCTGCAAAATCAGATACAATATTGTAACATAAATTAAAGACGGAGTCTTAAAAAATAGATGTTTCTCTTTTCATGGCAGGCCAGTAGAAGAGCATGCAGCTTACGCACTTCATCGTCTTTCGTGGCGCCGACCTTTGCGGGCACCATCCTGCGGTGTGGAAGCCCCACACTTTTCTGTCAATTGCCCCCCGTGCTAAAAGCGACGGTCTCGATCGCGTCAAAAAGTTATTTCAGCGACATAAGAAGTGGAGCTCATCAGGTGCATCTCGGCGTTCACGTATGGGCATAGTATGGTTTCATGCGCCCTATATGAATAACTTCAGCGCGAGGACTACCACGGAGTGAACCGAGGTCAGAACTGCAAGGGACAACTTCGTAGGTCACGTCACTGAGGCGGCGTGTATCCTTATAGGGACCAAAATACCGGCGGATCAATTTTTCTGAGAGGCCACGCCGACGGATGGGCGTCCAGACCCACACGCAGGCACCGGTATTGTAATGGACGTCGCGTAGACCCTGGTTGTATCGAAGGGTGTCGGTATGCTGTTGGCTCCGGTACAACAGCCTGCTCGGCTCTTTGTACGAACTCTTCCACGTGTTCGCTGGTCGGGCTATTAACAACCAGAGGTAGCATGGCGTCAAGTGTTGACGTGACGTGGTGCCTGTATACTTTTCAGTTCTAATAGTAAAGTCCTGATCCCGAAGGATTAGAAGGATGCGAAACATAACTTTGGACTTGATCATCATCATCAGCAGCAGCCTGGCTATGCCCACTGCAGGGCAAAGGCCTCTCCTATACTTCTGCAATGACCGTGCTCATGTACTAATTATGGTGAAGATCTCTGCAGAGACAACATGGCCAAATTAGTACAAGACCGGGGAAGTTGGAGAAGTATGGACGAGGCCTTTGGCCTGCAGTGGGCATAGCCAGGCTGCTGTTGCTGCCCCTGCTGATTATGATGATGTAGCGCAAAGTTGTGCTTCGCATCCTTTTATTCCTTCGGGATAAGGACTTCACTATTACAAGTGAAAAGCAGAGATATCACCACATTTTTTGCTTCCCTGCCCACTTAAGGGACAACACAATGGACTGTTCATATTTATACTTTTTGTGCGCGAGCAAACAGGGACGAAGAAAGGGGCAACACAAGGACGAGCGCTCGTCCTTGTGTTGCCCCTTTCTTCGTCCCTGTTTGCTCGCGCACAAAAAGTATAAATATGAATATGTTCCAACTAGGCCGACTCGCAGTTATACAATGGACTGACTGGAAGTAACCCGAATGACGCTGACCATAAGTGCGCACGTGACCTCACGAACCACGCAGCCGAAACTGGGGCACCAGAAATTCCCAAACATCTAAGAAAAGACATGCTCCATACATTTATTGAGATTACCACTGATTATAACCTTAGCCACAGGACCTTCCCCCCTGCCACACCACAAGCTTGACGAGGCCCAGGCCTCTATGCTTAGAATGCTACAGACTAGATCCTACCCTACTCCTTGCTTAATGCACTTAATCAATCAGGAAGACTCACAGGGATGCCGCAAATTAGGATACGAATGTTGTAATTTTTTACTGAAACATAACTGCGAGTCGGCCTTGTTGGAAGAGATTCATTTTTTTAACATTTTATGCGCGAACACACAGGGACAAAGAACAAAAGCAACACAAGTACGAGCGCTTTAGCGCTCGTTCTTGTGTTACTTTTCTTTGTCCCTGTGTGTATGCGCACAAGAAGTTTCGTACTTTTGCACACATGCTCTGACTGTGCCCCGTCCGGGAGGCCTCTTCCCTTCAAACGAAGGTTTCCTGGGAATCCGCCCTCAGGTGCCCAGAACATCTACAACTCCAGACCATCAAGAAGGCCCAGTGCCGTGATGGGTGTAGCATCAGCTCATCCCGGGTGCCCCCGGACGTGAGATCTGCAGGACCTCAATGAAGTTGTTGTCACGTCATGGCACGCTTCACACCTTGCTAAATACATTTGGCCTATAAAAATGTAGTTTATATATATATATATATATATATATATATATATATATATATATATATATATATATATATATATATACAACAACTTTACTGAGGTCCTGAAGCGCTCACGACCGGGTACACGAGTCAATATAATTATATCTATCTATATATATACTCTCATGTAGTAGTCACGGTGAAGCAGGCAGCACAACTGCAATTAACGAAACTAACTTTCATTGGGCGAACCTGTGCCCACAATAGCAGGCTACACCGAAAGAGCGGCGGAAAGTCGAACACAGTTAGCGATCATCGAAGATATGATCAGCGGATAGAGCGCGTCGGCTTTTATACATCAGTCGTCGAATGGTCCAGAGTTCTCGGTGGCACCCACGTGCATTCCACAAATTTCTAGGTTATTCGCGGTGCGCACACGTGCAATCAGACTACACAAGGTTCGGTCACAGACAGTAGATGGAACCATCGATAACATTCCAGAAACTTCCGATGCATGCAGGCGCGTGCTGCGCGGCGCGATAAGATGTGTTAGGTGGTGAGACATGCCGCCCTATAAAGACAAACAACTACACGTGTCAGTACCCTCCTCTTAAAAAGCACCGGCCAGATGCTACAAACAAAATTAATTAGGAAAAATACCCGTGGTAAAAAAAAAGTTAGTCAGCGTCCGTAAAAGGGTTTATTACGCACCACGTGGACCACTTCAGAACGTGCGCGGCGCCGCTGTGAATGCGAAATGCCGTCTGGCACGACCTCATAGTCCAGTGCGCCAATAAGCCGGATGATCTTGTAGGGTCTGAAATAGCGTCGCAATAGTTTCTCAGTCAGTCGTCGTCGGCATATCTGGGTCCCAAGCTAAACACGACCGTCGGGATGGTACAAGACGAAGCGTCATCGGAGGTTCCAGCGTCAGCTGTCGGGACGCTGCTGCTTCTTGATCCATAGGCGGGCGAGCTGTCGGGCTTCTTCGGCGCACTGGATGCAGGTAGCGACGTCAACATTCTCTTTGTCAGTGAGGCGCGGCCGCATGGCGTCGAGCGTCATCGTCGGGTTCCTACAGTAAACCAGCTTAGACGGTGTGATCTCTGTCGTTTCATGCACCACCCTGTTGTAAGCGAAGGTTACGTACGGCGGGACAGCATCGCAGGTCTTGTGTTCCACGTCGACGTGAATTGCTAGCATGTCGGCGAGGGTCTTATTGAGACGCTTCGTAAGACCGTTCGTCTGAGGGTGGTAGGCAGTTGTCCTGCTGTGGCTTGTATGTCTGTATTGCAGTATGGCTAGGGTGAGCTCCACTGTAAAGGCCGTTCCTCTGTCTATGATGAGGGCTTCTGCGGCGCCATGTCGCAGGAGGTTGTTTTCGACAAAGAATTTCGCCACTTCGGCTATGCTACCATTCGGCAGTGCTTTTGTTTCAGCAAAGCGGGCGGGGGAGTTCCTCGCCACGACAATCCACTTATTTCCGGTTGTTGACGTGAGAAAAGGTCCCAATAAGTCCTACCCGATCTGTTGAAATGGTCGGCAAGGAGGCTCGATTGACTGCAGTAATCCCGATGGCCTTGTCGATGGTGTCTTTCGTCGCTGAAAGCCTCGGCATGTTCTGGCATAACTGGCGACGTCGGTGGTCAGGCGGGGCCAATAATACCTTTCCTGCATCCTTGACAGCTTCCGGGAGAATCCGAGGCGCCCAGCGGTTGCATCGTCGTGTAGGGCGTGGAGTACTGGACGCAGCCCTGCCGCAATAACAAGAAGGTAGTAGGCGCGGACTGGTGAGAAGTTCATCTTTACAATTACGTTGTTTTGAAGCGAGGACAAAGACAATCATTGCCTAAATGCCCTAGGCACAACGTCGTTGGGCCCTTTCAAATACTCGACAAGGTTTTTGAACTCTGGGTCTGCTCGCTGGTGTTCAGTGATATCTTACGAGCCTAATATGGCAAGAAAAGCGTCGTCGCCCTCGTCATTTTGCGCCGGTGAGTCAATGGGGTTGCGTGATAGGCAAACGGCATCATAGTGTTTTCGTCCAGACTTGTAGGGTACAGTGATGTCATATTCTTGCAGTCTTAGGCTTCACCGCGCCAGCCGTCCTGAAGGGTCCTTTGAATTCGCTAGCGAAAACAAGGCATGATAGTGGCTAGTGAGTTTGAATGGCCTGCCATGTAGGTAAGGGCGAAGTTTCGCTGTATCGCAAAGGATGGCGAGGCATTCGTTTTCGGTTATAGAATAATTGCCTTGCTCTTTTGACAACGACCGGCTAGCGTAAGGTATCACGCGTTCAAGTCCGCCTTTCCTCTGGACTAGGACAGCACCGAGGCCTAGGCTACTGGAGTCAGTATGGATTTCGGTATCGGCGTCTTCGTCGAAGTGTGGAAGCATCGGCGGCGACGGCATGCGCCGTTTCAGTTCTTGCAATGCGACGGCCTACAGCGTTTCCCGCTTGGATTCGACATCAGATTTGGGTAGATGTGTTAGCGGCTCAGCGATGCGTGAAATGTCCTTGACAAAGCGCCTGTAGTAGGCACACATGCCAAAGAATCGACGCACTGCAATCTTGTCGATTGGCTGCGGGAACTTTGCGGTGGCAGCTGTCTTCTGCGGGTCAGGGCGTACTCCGGATTCGCTGATGACGTGGCCTGGGAACATGGGCTCATCGTAAGCGAAGCGGCAATTTTCCAGATTTAGAGTGAGCCCTGATGACTTGATGGCCTCTAATATTATCACAAGCCGCGTAAGGTTATCGTCGAAATTTCCGGCGAAGGCAACGACGTCATCCAAGCAAACAAAAGAAGTCTGCCTGTTTAACCCTGCTAACACCATGGCCATGACCCGCTAGAAAGTTGCAGGCGACAAGCACAGTCCGATAGGTATGACCTTGAACTCTTAGAGGCTATCTGGCGTGATGAAGGAAGTCCTTTGGTGATCTCGCTTGTCGACTTCTACTTGCCAATAGCCAGACTTGAGATCCAGCGATTAAGAGTATTTAGCATTGCAGAGCCGATCAATTGCCTTGTCTATCCGTGGCTAGAGGTAGATATCCTTCTTTGTGATCGTGTACAGTCGGCGATAATCGAAGCAAACACGTAAGGTTTCGCCCTTTTTCTTTACCAAAACAACAGGGGATGCCCATGGGCTCGATGACGGCTGGATGATGTCGTCACGCAGCATTTCGTCGAATTTTCTCTTATAACTACACGTTTTCACGTCAAGACTCCGTAAGAGCTCTGGCGGAATGGTCGAGGGCATTCTGCAGCCATTATGCGATGCTGTGCGACTGGTGTTCGTCGAATCCCCTATGACGTCGAAAAGCAGTCTTTGTATCGTCGAAACAGACTTCTGAGCTGTTGCTGCATAATCATAGGGAGACTTTGCAGCTTACGGAAATTACAATGATGGAGCGCGGCGGGATGATGACGACTTTCGAGCACGCTTAAGGTATGGTGACTACGAGAGCTCTCCGGCAGTATCGCTTGATCTTCGGACCGCGTTATCGGCTTCGACTTCAGGCAGATAACTGCGCTGTGCTGGTTCAGGGAGTCCGCGCCGAGAATGACGTCACGTGAACATTGTTGGAGAATAACGAAGGTGGCAGGGTAAGTGTAATCATGTACGGTAATCCGTCCCACGTAGATTTCAGTCGGCATGATGAGGTGCCCTTAGCTGTGCGAATTTGAGGGCCTTCCCATGCAGTTTAACTTTCTTCAACTGGCTGCGATGTGTCCACTCATTACGGAGTAATCGGCCCTGTGTCTACTAAGGCGGTGACTGCGTGACCGTTGAGAAGCACGACGATGTCAGTGGTTCTTTGTCTTGCGTTACAGTTAGGTCTTGGCGTCGGATCACGGCTGCGTCGCATTGACCTGTGGTTGGTACGAGGAGTGGTCAGGTTGTCTTTCGTCGGCGTATTCTTCGCTTCCAGACTTCATCGGCACTGTCGTTATATCGTCGGGGTAGCCTCTTCAGCGTCTTCGTCAGCGGCGGAGGATCTTCGTCAGTGCGACGAATAGCAACCGCACCTCCCTCGGTTGCTGCTTTCAGTTTCCCGGATACGGGCTCGCAGACCGGCCCCGAGCTGGGCCAGTGTATTATCGGCGCTGCGGCGACAGGCAGCGGCCTGGTGGTGGTGAACGGGATTGTTGTAATTTGTTTCGTTATTACTTGAGTTCTCTATTTCCCAGGGGGTGCTTCTGTTCTTTAATATATATATACATACATATCTATCTATCTATCTATCTATCTATCTATCTATCTATCTATCTATCTATCTATCTATCTATCTATCTATCTATCTATCTAGCTATCTATCTTTCTATCTAACTATCTATATATCTATATATATATATATATATATATATATATATATATATATATGTATATATATATATATATATATATATATATATATATATATATATATATATATATATATATATATATATCGCCCGGCCGTCCATCATTGCCACGGGAGCAATGGGAGCAGATGTTCAACGTGTACTTGTTGGCACACGATTCCGCCGCATTCAATGCGGAGCACCGCAACGCTATTCTTTTGCGTTGTTTGGGGGCGGAGAGCCAGTGTATTTATCAGGTGCTACATGCAGGGACCAGCTCCGCAGCACCGGCAGCGCCAAGTGCCGCAGCACTCGCCGATGACAAGTCTGTCGTGGACTCTCCTGAAAATACGAGTTTGCACTCGCCGCATTACGGCACCGGTTTTCGACGTCGTGCAACGTTATCGTCGAGCGTCATCGCTGTCACCACCGCAGCCAAAACACAGGCGAGTCCATTCATGACTTTGTCGCTGCTCTACGGGAGCTAGCGTCCCATTGGTCGTTCGCCTCGCAAGATGATGCTCTGCGGGATCAATTCGTTGCCGGCGTAGCTTCCAATCGCGTACGTGAGCGGTTGCTGCTCGAGGTTTCCACACTTTCATTCGAGAATTCAGTTCCAATTGCACTTCAGTTTGAGCAGGCTGCTGAAGAGCTAAAGGAAATTTCTGCTTCGGTCGAGGTAATTTCATTGCGGCAGCGTCGTAAACCATCCGCGTATTTTTCGAAAAAACAAAGAAAATCGCACCGGCAGCCATCTTTCAGTAGAATTTAACGAGGAGCGCGGGTGTCTCACGTGCGCCAGAGGAGCCGAGGAGGAGCCGCTCCGGTTCGCCACATTGTTTCCGATGTGACTCGCGGGACCACATCACGTCAGCGCCGCAGTGCCTTGCGCATGGCCCGACTTGTTCGTTTTGCGGTCATAATGGCCACTTTCAATGGGTATGCAACCGCAAAGGAACTCAAATGCAAGGCCGAGTTCGTGAAGTTGAATTTCATGAAGATGTTTCGTCATCTAGCCGTGCTGAGCAAGTCTTGCCTGTGCAACGTTGCGCGCATAGCGGAATTCATATTCAAGTGCAAGTCACGAATGTCACTTTCACATTCCTTGTTGGTTCAAGGTTGTCTGTTTCAATCCAGTCGGAGCAAGAATTCAGTCAATATTTTTAGACCGTTCCGGTCCTGCCTGCTTCACATGTTGCTTTGTTTGACAACTCTTAATGGCCGATTTCCGTGCTAGATTTCCAGGCAGACGTTCCCTTTAAAGGCCGCACAGTGTCACTTCATTTTTATGTTGTTAACCGAGGAACTTGCCTGATCGGTCTTGATGGCATTAAAGCCTTGAAACTTCGCATTGAGGGTTCTGCCCTCAAGTGCTTATACACGTCCGTTGCACCACTGGCGACTGTGGTTGACCCGTTATCCTGTTCCATTTGCACACCGTGAAGCGCACAGCCCCGTAACAAAGATCTTCTGCCAGCCTTAGCACATTAGTTTAGTTTACTTTTCAGTCCCAAGTTGGGTCTTGCTAAGGGATTCACGCATCGTGTCAAGACGCGGCAAGGCATGCAGGCTGTAACTTCCAAGCTTCGCCATCTGCCAGATTCTCTCCGGTCACCACTATCAAATGATCTTCAGAGGTTGCTGAGTCTTAACATCATCGAGCGCAACGATTCTTCTGAATGGGTGTCCCCCATTGTTGCTGTTAACAGGAAAGATGTAGCACCAGGATATGCGCAAACCTTCGACAACCGAACAAAGCTATTGTTCTAGACAGTTTCCCGTTGCTCCACACAGAGGAGCTGCTTCAGGCTTTGGTAGGCGCTACACACTTCTCAAAACTTGATTTGTCTTCCACTTAGCATCAGGTTTCCTTGCACCCTGACAGCAGGGATCTGACAGCTTTCATCACTCATGATGGCCTTTCCCGTTCTAAAAGAGCTTGCTTTGGGCTGGCTTCTGCCCCAGCGGCATTTCAGAAGATGATGGCGACAATCCTCGACCGCTGCCCTGGCGTGTTGTTCTACATTGATGATGTCATCATTTTTGGCAAGACTGCAGAAGAACACCTTCCAAACTTGAAGACCGTGCTTAAAAAGATCAAGAACACAGGTCTGAAACTCAACAAGAAATGCCTGTTCAATGTTTCAGAAATTGCATTTCTAGGGCACAAGGTCACCGCATGCGGTATCTCGCCGCTTTCAGAGAAGGTAGACTCCACATTTAACACATCAGTGCCAACTGATGTTGCCACCCTTCGTTCGTTCCTGTGTCTTAAAGAATAATACTCCCACTTTGTTCCACACTTAGCACAAGTGGTTTAGCCTATGAGAGTGTTACTTCGCAAAAATGAGCCATTCATCTGTTCTGCCGAACCAGAGAGCAGATTCAGGGTAGGTCAAGGAAATGCTCTCGTCCAGTACAGTCATCCATGTGTTCGATCTGTCACTGCCAGCCATTGTGTCAACCGGCGCGT
This sequence comes from Dermacentor andersoni, assembly GCF_023375885.2. Classification (NCBI taxonomy): domain Eukaryota; kingdom Metazoa; phylum Arthropoda; class Arachnida; order Ixodida; family Ixodidae; genus Dermacentor; species Dermacentor andersoni. Next base: position 17,079,151 of record NW_027314752.1, read on the forward strand.
CCGACTGTGGGCTGGGAGCAGTCCTGCCGCAACAAAGTGGCCACGATCTCCGCACAATCGCTCTCGCATTTCGTACACTGTCGCCTGCGGAGAGAAAATATTGAGTCGGTGAACGTGAAGCTCTTGCTTGTATTTGGGCATGTGAGCGATGGCACACATGCCTTTGGGGTGGCCATTTCACAATTCGAACAGACCACCAGGCACTTGTGTCCTTACTGTCGTCACAAGGACATGCAAGACGCCCACTCCGAATTGCATGCTGGAGTGCAGGAGTGCCTTGCTACAATTTCACCGTTGAATACCGCTAGGGGAGCACAAGCACAGAATTAGATGCACTTTGTCGGCTGCCAGCACCTACCTCGGAGGTAGAAATTGCTAAGGAGGAAGAAATTGTCTCGTTTATTGAGCCAGCCTGCGTGACAAAGCAGAAGTTCAGGCAGTCTGCCTTCGACGACAGTTGCCTGGAAACCATCAAGTCATTCGTGCTGAGTTTCTGGCCGCGAAAGAAGTCCAGTCCAGAACAGGCGAACTCATTCTGCCCGATTCGGGAAGACCTTTCTGTTGTCGATAACCTGCTGCTGCGTGGAGAGCGCCTCGTTGTTCCGCACTGCGCCTCGCCTAAACATCGGCGGTATCGGCCGGTCCCAGCACAGGGCCCCCCGACCCTGCGCCGCGCTGCAGGCGCTTCGCCGCCGCCGCTGCCGTGCTCGGCATGGATCCGCCGCCCTCGGCAGCTACGACTGCATCGCAGCCTGCGCAATCCACCACGCTGAACCCACAGGGCATGGACTTTGGCTTCACAGGGAGAATTTACGTGCGTTACCCCTTCAGCTCCACGGCAGGACGAGGCCACCACCGTATTTGTGAACTTGACCGATGGCTTCAACCTCTCCTGAGTAACACCAATCGAGTGGAGCCTACAAATTCGTCGGGCGGCCGACCTTGTCAAGTTCGAGAGGTGGGACACGGTCGTGAAAACTCGAAGAGCCCAAAACCTCATCGCCATCGACACCGTGCATCGGCCACCACCAAACTACTCGCATTACAGCCCGTGGATGTCTATGGAAAATCGCACCCTGTTAGTGCGTATTGTGCCAACAACCCACAGAACACCCGCACCGTCCTGCACGGTGTACCACTCTCACTTTCTGAAGATGCTGTACTGGACGAACTCTTTATTCCGGGCCGAAAAGCCTGTCTTTTTGGCGACTTGGCAAGACGGTGCCTCTGATCATCACGGTAGAGGGCACTGAAATACCAAGGAGCGCTATCCTGTTTTCAGCGGTCTACTGGCTGTACCCACCCCAGCCAAAATGCATTCAGTGCTGGCATTGTTACAGCCTGAAACACAGATCTGATGTCTTCCCTAACGCCTCGACATATTCGTGCTGTAGATCTTGTGGGCAACATTTCCCCCCTGGAACTGACACGTCAAAAACTCCTCATGAGTGCGTTATGCGCAGCTGGAACAGCCGCGGTGACCACCCGGTTACGGACGCAAACTTCCCACACCGCCGCAATGCGGAGGAGGCTCTTCGCTGACGCTAACCACCGACACGCATCAATCCAATTCACCAAGCAGCCCACTACCTCTTACGACCGCCTACCCGAGAAGACTGCGGCGTGCCAACCAACTACCGGTATTCCGCACTCGACACCGACTGGAGCCGTAGCCGTAGCCGCAGTCACAACCGGAGTCAAAGTCACAACCGCAAGCACAGTCAAAATCTGCCCAAACAGAAACCTAAGCCCGGCCACAAGCAGAATGTTGACTTCAGACACAGCCAGAAAGCTCAATCACAATGTGATCAACACGATCGGCGCCGTCCTTCGTGGCAGTATCTCCCTAAACCCAAGCCTGCTGCTGACGACCCTAACTTGCCTGCGCTACCTAACCAGCGACAGACGCAGTGTACGCCTTTAAAGGTGAGTGGTACAGCTCTCCCAGAAACTGCCCCTACTCCGCAGCCCTCCCCATTGAGCTCAGACCTTCTCTCAGAGGAGTTGGATGCACGTATTCGTCGGATCGCGCAACAAGCGATCGAATCTACTATCGCAACTATTATTACTGAATAGATACAACACGCCCTACTAACCGCTGTAACCACCTTGTCAAACCAATTTGCGCAAATTTCCAGCCGCCTCCAACATATAAAGGACACTATGCACCCACACAAACGTCCCATCTTCCGTAACCCTTCTGAATCACATGGTCACTAACTTAAGCAAACACCTTGGATCCTAACTCCACCATCTCCATTTCTCACGATGTGGCAATGGAACTGTCGTGGTTTCAGACGCAAGGAACATCATCTCCTGCAACATATGCTATTCATGAAAACAGAACCGGATATTCCGGCGTTGCAGGAGACCCATGGTGCCTTTCCCCTCGCTGGCTATGAAAATTTTGTTGCTCCTAGCATTACATACAAACAACGGGGCACGTCAGACCCGCTTACTCCTACAGTGACGGTGACTTACGTCAAGAGCTCCTTGCCCACAATCCTACTCGACACTATGCATATGAATACACCGACTACTGAGAACGTGAGCATGAGGACAGACGTTCATGGTCACAGTCTAGATATTTTGAACTGTTATTGGACGCCAAACCAATATAGCTGGCCGTCATCAAGCTACGACCCGTCACAGTAACGCTTAACACCTCACCGTACTGTCCTAATCCTCGGAGATTTCAACTGTCGACACCCTTCTTGGGGATATGACCAAACATCAGCGCTCGGCCGCAAATTACACACCTTCATGTCAAACTAAAAAGTCTCTCTCCTAAACGACATTACCAATCCCACCAGATTCGGGAACTCACGTGAGAAGGACACAAACCCTGATCTCACTTGTTCAATCCGCCACTACAAATTCAATGGGAGAATACCCAAGACACTCTTGGGAGCGATCACTCTATTATTGAGATCCGGCTTCCCTTGCGTATACAAAGGGTAAGTTGGACACCCCGCCACAAAACCATCTGTCTCGATGACTGGAACAAGGTGCGTAAACGACTCGAACTGGATGAGACTGACGAGAACACTAACCCCACAGAATGGACAAACAATGTACTGCAGGTTGTCCCAACATATTTTCCGCATTGCCGCCACAGAAGATCAACCCCAGGTCGAAACTCACCTCTTAGCCCTCTGGGAACGACGTCGCAGACTGGTGAGCTGGCGGCGCAGTGCAAAGAATAATAGGACGCTCCACCAACACACACACACCATAACTCAGGAAAGCCAGGAATACGCTGACCTACTGGCATCTCAACGGTGGTGGAAAACATGTGAAGACCTCAATGGCCAGCTTCACACACCTAGAGTATGGCAAATATTTCGCACTTTCATGGGCCAAGCCAAACCTCGCTACGCCCTCCAACGATATCAAATGCAAACCGGGCGCTCCGCAGGAGAAATTATCCAAAAACTGCCAGAGACATTTTATCCGGAGTTCACCCACCACCACTTGCACCCTTTCCGCAATCACCAACCAAGCCTCACCCACCACCACTTGCACCCTTTCCGCAATCACCAGCCAAGCCAGGAGGAATCGACTCCGCATTTACACTCCAGGAGCTGCGGTCAGCACTCATGCAGCTCCGACGCAATACAACACCGGGCCCGGATCAAACAGCATATACCATGCTCCGCAACTTTCCCGAAAAGCACCAGAAGCATCTTCTACGCCTCATTTACCATGCATGTGAGACGGGGAACATTCCACAATTATGGAAGGAAGCTTTAGTCGTTTTCCTCCCCAAACCTGGCAAACCTTCCAACACGCTTAAAAACCTTCGACCGATATCCCTCACATCGTGTGTGGGAAAATTGATGGAATACATGGCTTTGACGAGACTACAATGACACCTTGAGAGCCAGGGCCATCTCCCAGACACACTCATCGGCTTCCACAGGCACGTAAGCGCCCAAGACGTTGCCCTGCAAATTACCGCAGGTGTCTACGATCACCCTAGCTCGGAACAACTCCGGACAATTGTAGGCGTAGATATTAAACGTGTTTTCGACAATGTCCTGCACCAAGTCATCATTGACAACCTAGCAGCCACCAAACCCCCAGAACGCATGGTTCGCTACGCCTGCGGCTTCCTCGGTGCTAGTCAAGATCGCTTTATGGGTCCGGACACCCAGCCATCCATGTGCTTCCCTATAAACCTTAGAATGCCACAAGGTTCCATTCTGTCACCGACTCTGTTCAACTTGGCGATGAAGGACCTCCCCGCAAAGCACAACCTCGTTACGGGTCTATGCCATGCAATATACGCTGAAGACAGCACACTTTAGTGTGCCACCGTAAACCCAGGAGAAAAGGAAGACACACTTCAAACCGGCTTATACATCGTCAACACCTACATACACCAACTAGGCCTCACATGCTCCCCAGAAAAATCAGAGTACGTCGTCGTACTGCATTCCTCTACGCGCAACGCAGCTGCTGAACGCGCCCACATCACCTTGACTATGACCGGTGAACCTATCCCGCGCAGAATATGTGTCCGCATCCTCGGATTTCTGTGGCAAGAGAATGGCCGTAGTGCGGAATGGCTACGGCACATTCTCCATCAGGCAAGTCACGTCATACACATGATGACACGCGTAAGCAAGTGCCACACAAGCCTGCGTGAACGCGAACTACGTAAAATTGCTGAGGCAGCAATCTACTGCCGAATTCTCTATCGCCTGCCATACGTTGCACTTACACGCACCCAGACCAAACGACTCGAGGCTTCTTTGCGAAGATGTCACCGCATTGAAATGGTTGTTCCCAGGTACGGCCGTAGCATCGACGTTGAACACGCAACCCTGCACAACGCCTTGGATGTGAAGGTTCAAGCCCACTGGGAGTCTCAGCATCTCCGTCTGAGCACCTCGTCCCAGGGACGTGTCATCCTGCGAATGTTGGGACACGGAACTTCACCACTTCCACCTCTTTCCATCAATCCTCCACCACACCCGCCGTGGTTGCTCAGTGGCTATGGTGTTAGGCTGCTGAGCACGAGGTCGCGGGATCGAATCCCGGCCACGGCGGCGGCATTTCGATGGGGGCGAAATGCGAAAACACCCGTGTACTTAGATTTAGGTGCACGTTAAAGAACCCCAGGTGGTCGAAATTTCCGGAGTCCCCCACTACGGCGTGCCTCATAATGAGAAAGTGGTTTTGGCACGTAAAACCCCATATATTATATTATATTTTATCCTCCACCATGGATAACTATCCCTCGAATCAAAGTCCGGCCGATACCCCGGAATATGCACTCCGAACGCAACGCAGGCAGGCGACGGCCGCGGGCCACCCATCTAACTGACCCAGCGCATGACACCTACTATATTGACGCCACCTTCTCGCCGACCGCATCCGAGATGGCAGTCATCGGCCCTCAGGGTGACATCACTCATTGGCATAGCGGAGTACCGCCTCCAACCGATTGCCGAGATCTTTGCCATATCGGAAGCCATGACTATTCCCCGTCACTCAACGCCAACCATAACCGTTCGCTTAGACAGCCAGGAAGGCCTTCGTTCTTTCGCAAACAACATACTTCCCTGTCACATTGGGGCATCCGTCGCGCTACACATGCAACAGCATCCCTCACTTCACGCCCTCTTGGGTGGGTACCGGGCCATCAGGGGATACATGGAAATGAGCATGCTCGCTCCCTCGCTCGCGAGTCTAAAATAACCAGCGCTCCTATTCCATGGCCAGACACATATTGTGCCAGAATGCACCGCGCTGAACACCACAAGCAAAGCCGCCCTAGGCTCCGCGAACTGCGCTCGTCTGCATGCGCCCTTCCGGCCCGTGATCGCTCCTTCACCCGCCATGACGGCTCCCTAATTCGTCAGGCTCAAACTCTAACACTGACGAATGACGCCATGCAACACATTATTGAATGACGCCGCGGCCACCCGGCATGCTCGGTGTGCGGCGGCTATCCCGACGTTCGCCACATGTACTGGAACTCGCCTTACTGTCTCCCCACCTCTTCTCTGAGCCCATCTATTCCTTACTGTTGGGAGAGCTGGACCACTCCGCCCGAATCCCATCGAGCCGCTTTTTGGTCACTCCTTGTGCAACACATAAGGCACGTCTAGGGCGCCAGCACACTCCCCGCTCGAAGTGCTACTACATGATCACACGAACCGAAGCGGTGGACGGCCCGGACGAAGAGCCGTTTTAAATAAAGTTTTATTCATTGATTCATTCTCGATGTGCTGCAGCCTGCAGTGCTACAGCCTCCTTCTCCCAGGACGCAGGCGCGGTCTCCAGGCCTACTGAAACAGCAGTCTGCGAGCCCGTCACCATCGTCGCCAGTGCGACGTCCAAAGCGGCTGACCCGAGAGCGCCGGCCACCGGCGTGGCTTCAAGACTATCATACCAACTAGTCTGTAAAATTATGTACATAAGTACAGTGTACATGCCTTGGGGTTTCCTTATTAAAAATTTACTAATAACTAATTACTAAAAATAAGTGAGGGAGTATGTTGTATTCAGTTTCGTTATTCATTTGAGTTTCTTATTCCCGAGGGGGCGCTTCTGTTGTTCATTATATATATGGCTGTATATGTTGAATAAACGACTTTTTACATCGGGATGGCTGGAGTCTGGCTCCCACCTTCGAAAATACCGCAGGAATGGTTGACGAGGGCTACACTGAGTGGCGGCGAGGTAGATGGCGATAACGTGAGGTCGTTCGCCAAGCTGTGGCTGCGGCGCGTTAACAGCGAACCCTCGTAGCCCCATCTCCCGGTATGGGCATCATCGTTAGACATGAGCCGCTTCTCTGCAGTGGTAGCAGAGCGGGCGGTGGTCAGGAGCGTGCCAGACGTCTGTCTTCTTCGGTAGCTGCGCTGGGCTTCGCGTGGGCGTGCTGGCAGTGGCGGACGAAGGAATTCCGGCGTTACAGGGCCCTGGCCTGGTCGCGGAGTGTTACTTTCACGGCAGGTGACAACGGCCTAGGTCATCGCTTCAGGCACGGCCTGTGGCGATTTCATCTGGCATTGTGGAAGTTCCACTGAGCACTGGATTTCTTCGCTCAGGACGTCCGCGATCGACGCAACCTGATGCAACCTGAGAGGAACATCCTCTGAAGTTGCTCTCGCGCGACCGCTATAATGGTCTCTCGTAGGCCGTCGGTAGCGAATGATTGAACTTCAGCGTAGGTTGCTGGGATTGTGTGGCGGTTGAATGGCCGGCTCCGCATTTCCATAGTTCTCTCGATGCTCGTGGCCTCGTGAAGAAAATCTCGGACGGTTTTCGGTGGATTTCGTATCATTCCGGCGAAAATTATTGCTTGAAGCCACGCATGAGTAGTCGGAACTTTTTCAGCTCAGACATTTCGTGGTCGGCGTGGCAGAACAGACGAGTCAGGCTTCTAGCATAGCTTCGGCCCTTCCCTTATGGAGGACGCTTGTAAAGATCTGCAGGGAAGCGTTCCGGAACAGGTCAAATGATGTCAGGTTCGACTGCCGGTTCTCAAACAACGTCCTGGCGGCGTTTTCTAAGGCAAAGTATACTTGCCAGAGCTTGTCGTCGGAGTCCTTGTTGTCGAAAGTCAAGATTCTTTTATATGCCACAAGCCAAGTTTCGGGATCTTCAGATGATGATCCATGAAAGGTTTGTGGGTCCCGAACTTGACGCAGTAGAATGGGGGACGCTGTGGCAGTCAGTGGAATTTCTGACTTGGCCTTGATCCATCTGGTCTTCTAAGGATTCATAAAGGATTAAATACGTGTTTCCTGTTATAATGCGGAATCGACGCAGAAGGGTATGCAGTCGTGCTTCTTGATATAGAATATTGTTAGCAACAAATTTTCGTAAATCAAGACAATTCACAGGAGCCTCCCACTCTAAAAGAACCAGGGTGTTAATTTTGTCTGCTGGCCCACCGGAGATCATCACCCACTCAAAGTCCAGTAACGGTCGAACGTACAGGTGATAAATCGTTATTAGATTATCCCTGCCTAGTCGAATGCGATGTCGGCCAAATCTGCTTATCGCGCCAACAGCGCATGCTGCCCTAGATTTAGCATGATCAATGTGATTTCGTCAGCTCAGTTTTCCGTCACACGATAAACTTTGATATTTGATGAAGTCAACTTGCCGAATAATTTCTGATGGTATTAAGAGATGTTTTAATTGGTACATTCAATAATAGCCCGATCAAGCAAATTTTGCTAACTTTAATCAACATTCGAAACCAAGCATCAAGCTTTCCTAATTATGATTACAGTGTTCTTTGTAATGAATGAATATCCCTCGCAGATGCAATGTGTGCTATGTAGTCTGCACAGGCACATACTTGTACGGTATCGCAAAATGGAATTGAGTCTAATAAAAATATAAACAAAATAGAAGAAAGGACAGATCCTTGGGAATCTCTTCTTGATTGATTATATTTTTTGTCAACACGCCCCGTTGGAAACAAAATTTCGTGCATTTCAAAAATGCAGATATCCAACTTACAATATATCTAGGAAAACTAATGCTATTTAATGTATTAGGAGTATGACATGCTCTAGGCCGTCATATGGTTTTGCTAAATCAAGGGTCACTAAAGCTGCATATTGCCGCCTGTGTCAAGTAAGCTTAGTGTGCCCCCCTAAGTCAACATGTGTGCACCATATCGAGCATTCAGGTTTAAATACAATCTGCAAGGACATAATAGCCTATTACAATTTCAAAATTTTCTTCGGCAAGCTGTTATATTTCCCACTTCGTTGTCCTCCACCTCTGTATATACAGCCTCTGAGCCGAAGACCCACTCTTCACTACACTCGGTTACGCTGCAGCTGACTTGCTCCTTTAAGAGAAACACATGATGTCACGGGTAGAGTTATTAATGCGTGACACATCCACAGGAAATATATTTCGCTTTCTGTTGTCTATGCACAAGTCAAAAGCCGTAGACCGTACTCACGAAGTGCTCTTGCCCAGGTGCTCGTTAATAACAAAATTTGTTTCGTACTTTGTGTGCAGTGCGTTTGAAGAGGACGGTGAACCTCGTTGTACCCACACCTCGTTGTACCCACACTTCGTTGCCTAAATTGTATTGTGATGGCGGATGATGGTGTTGGTTATAATACCGTTTTTGCATAAGATGCGCATGCGCAACTTTCCTGCGCGCATCCTTTAAAATATTGCGACAAAATGTATCTCGTTCCACGGAACGTACAACTATTATAGGCATGTCTAAGCCGAGTGTAGCACTCAATTCAATCTTGCACGGGGATAATTCTATAGAGCTCTGTAGAGCCGTGTTCATTGTATACCAAGCCGTTCAGAGACGGTCTTCACAATCAGTTTCACCTCGGTTGTGATTCTTGCAATATAGCGTGAGTCGAGCTTGTATTGTCTCGTGTGACCTTTAAGTCAGACCATTCGCTTGCGGATTGTAGGCAGACTTGAAGTTACGCACAATTTTAGCGTGTTTTAAATAAGTGCGGAGTTCGCAACTGCAGACGGTGGTCGACCAGTCAGAGATCAACTTTTTTTGCAAGACTATGTCTCTATTCGAAGCGGCCTCGCAGGAATCAGATAACATAGCTGGTGGCAAGCGAACGCACGGCAGCGACCTCTACAAACTTAGACAAGTAATCTGCAGCGACTATAATATAGCGCTTACCTGCTGCCGACATTGGAACATGCCAGATACGATCTGTGCTCTGTGCGTGGAAAACCGTCTTAGGAATCCGAATGGGAACAAATATTCCACGTTCACCTCCAGGATACCATTTGCATTGTTGACACACCTCACAACTGGCGCCGTACGAACGTATATCTTTATGCATTTCCGGCAACCAAAATCATTCGTGTGCCTTCGGTAAGGTTGCTCGATAGCCGACACGGCCTCCTTCGGGGTTGTCGTAGATGGCACGCAAAATAATTGATCGTAGTAAACCAGTAATCACCTGAAGGTGGCATTCGTCTCCCTTATTGGTCATCCAGTGGCGACGATCGAAGAACCATCACGTGAAAGTAACTTAGCATTGCGTCCCATCATCATAATAGTGTTCATATTAGAAACCAAACCTTTGTCGGCGCGTTGGGCCTTTGTGAGGTCTCGATGACGAAACATGATCTGTTATGTCTTCAAGTACGCAGTAGCATACATGCCAGAACACATGTTTGTTGCCACTTGCAATACAACGGGAAAGAACCACAAGGCACTTGCGTGGTTGTCTTATATAGCTGTACAGAGCTACTAATACCTGACATCACACACACACACACACACACACACACACACACGCACGTGCGTTCTATCAAAGATACAACAATTCAAGACATCAATGATGTCAGAGTGCCACTACAGGTTCTATCTAAGGGGTGATGACACAACACTACCCCCCCCCCCCCCCCCTAACCCCCGAAGTGTTCTTATTAGCGATCGGGTGGTCGTCTTTGCTGGGTGCTGCGTCGAAGCTCCTGTTAGGAAGATGGCTATGCACCACCGCTAGACTCCCTGCCCGCAGTCAATGGGTCCGGAGGGGTGGCATGTTCTTTGTTGGTAGGTACTTGATTGGTGTCAGGCGTCTTGCACGCACCTTCGTCGTTTAACGGGTGTGCATCTAGAGACCTACATTACACAATGTCTTTGCTACATGCTGGCGTTCGGGGTGTGGAGATGGCGCATGGGCGGTTGCGGGAAGCAGTGCTGGAATGCTCGCCGTCGTAGATCACCAACATGAACGTACCGCTCTTCATTCCCTATCCTGACCAGATAAGTGCTGGAACTCACACGTTTATTTACCGTGCCGCTCAACCACTCCCCTTCCGCGGGTCGTACACCCTGTACAAAGACGCCTTCCCCTTCCTCAAACTGCCTTCACGCACTCCGTCGCTGAATTCCCGACTCCTTTCTTCAATTATTTTCTTTCATCCTTCGCTCGATATCCGAATGGAGAAGGCTCAACCTTGTCCTAGGTTTTCAAGATAAGAATACAAGGGCCGGTGTGCCTTTAGTGACCCCCGTTGGAGTGTTCCCATATTTGAATAAGAACTGGTCGATCGTGCTGGAGAGACTTTATCTGCTCATTTCTTCGTTTGTCCATGACCTGCTTAAAAATATTTTTTATAGTCTGTACACAACGCTCCACGCTGCCATTTAACGCCGGGTTATAAGGAGGCTATTTAGTGTGCTGAATGCCATTCCATCTCACGACTGTCTCGAAAATTGCTGATGTAAACTGCGGGCCATTGTCTGTTACCACTTCTTCTGGTAACCCGTATGCGGCATATACTGTGCGCAGTTTCTTTATTGTCTTTTCACTGCTAGTTGATTTCATGACAAACACTTCAACCCACTTTGAATAGGAGTCAACTAGCACTAAAAACCAATGCTGGTCGCGATGAGCAAAATCTAAGTGCACATGCTCCCATCGGCGTCTAGACACTCGCCATGACATTACAGAAAGTTTAGTTGGCGCATTTTGGGTAAACTGGCATGTGACGCAGTCTTTCAGTGTTTGTTCAACGTTTTCTGTTAGCAGGGGCCGCCACACGTGGCCTCTAGACAGCACTTTCATACGTACCATTTCGGGATGGCCTTCGTTCACCAACGATAGGACTTTTCCGCGAAGAGAGACATTGGCACTATCACTCGATTTCACTACGTCACGCATTCTTTGTCAACAGAAAGCTCACTTCGTCGCACAAAATATGGTGCTTAAGCTTCATCGGATACTATTGAAGGCCAGCCGACACTTTGATAACAGCCTCGCTTTGCTTGTTTCCCCTCTGTCTTCTGCCGACAGTGGGAGCTCGTCCAGTATAGAAAAACCTATTTACACGTCACACACGTCATCTGTGTACCCATGACCAGTGCTCTCAAGTGGCAGGCGTGAAAGTGCGTCAGCATTGCTTATATCCCGTGACATGCGATCAACGCATTTGTAGTCATAAGCAGCAATCTGCAAGGCCCAACGCTTCACACGTGCCGCCGACATTGCAGGAATTGGCTTACCGTGTCCTAACAGCCCCACTAAGAGTTGATGGTCGGAATAGATCCCAAATTTCTGCACGAGAAGGTACTTGTGAAACTGCTGTAGCCTGTACACGATAGCCAGGGCTTCTTTTTCGATACGGGTGCACGCCTGCCCCGTTTTAGTCAAAGTAAGACGCAACATCGATTGGTCTTTCTTCATATCCTTCCTTGTGAAAAAGGACTGCGCCGAAACCATACGAAGACGCGTCGCAAACCAGCCCTAGCTCCTTTGAACGGTCATAGTAGGCGAATACAGACGCACTCAGCACCCAGCCCTTGGATGCTTTGAAGGTTTTTTCTGCGGAAGCCGTTCATTTCAACTTAATATTCTCAGCTGGCAGGTCATATAATGGTTTAAGCTATGCTCACATGTCCGGCACGGATTTCCTATAGAAATTTAACAACCCTAGGTAGGCGCGTAGCTCGTTCTTGTTTTTTGGCGTTGGTGCTTCTTGGATAGCGCGCACCTTGTCTACTGAAGGATGGATTCCTCTTTCATCAATAGCGTGACCCAAATAGGTCAAAGCCTTCGCAAAAAACATGCATTTCTCCTACCGCAATTTCACACCCCATTCCTTGAACCATATCAGCACAGCTTCGACATTCTTATAGCATTCTTCCATTGTTTCTCTTACTATTAATACATCATCAAGATAACATGACACTCTGTCTAAACCCTTTACCATGTCATTCATCATGGCTTGGAAAACAGACGCAGCACTTGTTATTCCGTACGGCATACGAGTGGAGCAAAAAAGGTCTAGGTGGGTGTTCACAGTGACCAAAAGTTGCGAATCGGGGTGCAGCTACAACTGTTGGTACCCTGTAGAAAGGTCAAAAACAGTAAAACATTCGCATCCATGAAGCGTGGCAAAAACATCTTCCTGCGTTGGCAAATGGTAATAATCGGTTCCCAGACAATGGTTTACAATCATGTTGTAGTCTCCGCATATGCCAACTTTGTTGTTAGCCTTGGGTACGACTACTAGGGGCGCAGCCACTTTGCTGTACAGGCACCAGTACTCGCGATTCCACTAGAGAATGTAATTCCTGTGCTATGGCGTCCCTGAGTGCAAACGGCTCAGGTCGATGCTTACAGAAAACAGGTGTACTGCGGTCTTTTAGCTTCCGATGTGTCAGCTATCAGTCCTAGTGCCGGCTCAAACACTTCCGAAAAATTTTCGATGACTGCGGCTGAATTATCAAGACTGATATTAGACACGCTCGTCCAATCCAGCTTCAAAGCCTCTAGCCAAGTACGTCCGAACAACAAAGTGTCACACATTTGTCACACAAAGTGTCACGTAAGGTTGCTGTTTGGCCATCGTCCTCTACGCGTGCCGTCAACTTGCCTGTAATTGCCAGCGGGACACCTCCGTAGGTTTTTACCCGTAAACTACAACTGGCTAGAGGTAAATGAGACCAATATTGCCGGTACATCTTTTCTGGTACGATAGACACAGATGCTCCTGTGTCAACTTGCATTTTGACATCCGTACCGGCCACCCTAACTTTCATAATGTAGCTACCGTCATTACTCTTACATAAAAAAATATGGCTAAGCAAAATCTCGTCCTCACCACTTATACTGTCCAAGCCAGCGGAGCCTTCTAAACCAGTGCTCTCTTCAGGGGAGTGCACACAACGTGGCGTCATTCTGCAGACCCTTGCCATGGGCCCCAACTTTTTGCAGGCATGGCATCGATACTTGTGGAAGGGGCAGGTTGCGGCTGTATGCTTTGATCGGCAACGGAAACTGTCAGTTCATTCGGCTTGCCGCTTCGTGTTCTTTCTGCCTGCCCTTCTTTCCATGCGGTGGCTTCGGCTTTTCTGTGTTGCGTTTGTGGGACCAGGTTCACCTCGATGATGTATATAGAAGGAATCTTCCTTGTTTCAGTGGGAGCGAGTTCGCCGCTTTTGGCAAAGTCATCAGCAGCTTGGAACATCAGGGTACTCTTCTTGAGGAACTCGGCTTGTGCTATATCGTTTCTCAGTGTGGCCACGAACCGATCCCGCAAAGCGTCATCTAGGAATTGCCCGAACTCAAACGATGCAGCCGGCCTATTCAGTTCTAATGCAAACCTAGCAACTGGTTCTCTTTTCTTGCTGTGACCGACGGTTGAACCGAATTCTTTCCGCTATCACCAATGGCTTCGGTGAATAGTGCCCTTTGAGAGCCCTGACCAGTTTGTCGTACGTCTTGACTTCGGCCTTCACTGGGGCCAAAAAATTCTTCAAACTGCGGTACGCCTGTTTTCCGGTGGCCTTCACAAAAGCAGATACTTTCAAATCGTGGCTGACCTATTTGGCAGGGATGTAGTCTTCAAAGCGTTCCACATAAGAGTCGAAGTCTTCGTCACCCTCCTCCGTGAACGGCTCGAAGCCACCGAAGGAAGCCATGCTGTGGGAGTCCGCCTCGACGCCTGCTGTTCCCAAACTGCTGAAGCCGCAACCAGCGCTGCAGCCGCGGCCCGGCCATCGTCGGCTATGAGGGTCCCACCCTCATCGCCACTGTTGTGTCTTCAAATACGCAGTAGCCTACTTGCCGGAACACAAGTTTATTGCCACTTGTAATACAATAGAAAAGAACCTCAAGGCACTAACGTGGCTGTCTCATATAGCTATACAAAGCTACTAATCAGTGACATCACAGACACACACACACACACACAGGCACGTGCATTATAAGATGCAACAATTCAAGACGTCCGTGATCTCAGAGTGCCACTGCAGGTTCTATATAAGGGTGATGACACAACAGATCTATCTTTGTGGTTTCTGCGGTGAGGCTTCTTTGATTGGGTTTCGTAATAAAGCATTGTCAAATTGATATTGTGTTCCAGCTTGGTGATGGACTTAGTACATGCAGTCTTCTAGCCGAGGTATCCATCGGGGAATCATGCGTTTGGGGTACCGCTTTTGGAATATTCATGCAATCGCGGAATCCTTCGTTACTACCGTGAATTGCTGCCCAAACAAATTAAGACGCAACTTCTCATCTACGCTCCAAACTATAGCCAAACACTCGAGTTCGTTCAAATGGTCAGGTAAGTGTTTGACGGTCATGGTAGTCAATCTGTATTGACATTTTTCGCGGTTAAGTCTAAACCCGGCCTTATGCACCCTCAGTACTATTTCGTTGAGGCTTCATAGTTGTTGGTTTTTGGTTTCCCCGATGCTAGAATGCTGTCGATGAACACGTATTATAGCACCCAACATTATGGCCATGGCGCGCTTGTAAGCACTGAGGTCGTTCGCAGTCTGAAAGGCATCCGGTTAAATCTGTACAAGCCAGACAGTGTCTGGAAGGCCGTCTCAAACTTTTTTCCAGCCACGTTTCTCTTCCTATACCCTGATTTTATTCTAGAGACGAAAAGAACCTGGCATTCCATGCGGCGTCAATGGCATCGCGAATTCGCGGTACTGGGTATGAGTCTCGCGTAATGTGCTTGTATGACCCTCGGTAGCCGATACACAGAAACCCCTTCCCGTTATTTCTTGTGGATTAGGATGACAGGTACATCCACCTACTAGAATATGGCCTGATGACGTTATGAGCTAGCATTTCTTGTATTTGTTGGTCAAAACAGTTCTCTCATTCGGCGTATCCCGCTAGTGCCACGTAGCTTCGCAGTACCATCAGCGAATAGCGACTCGAGACTTTAGAGTATAGCGGGTATGTGTAAGTAGTGTTGTGAGCTCACCCTGTGAACCTGGAGCTGGAGACATTCTCGTAGTCACGGAATGGAGGCTGACGCTTGTTCCTTCCACAGTGAGTCGCACTTCTCCTGAAAGAAGATAGTCAGCTCCTATAACCATGTCCGCAGGCAGGTCGTTCAAGACGGGCACTCAGTACGAGAACTTGGTGCCGGCTTCGATTTGGGGTTCGAGGTTCAGAACTCCGACCAGTAATACGTTACAACCGAGGTCTCGTATCGGAGCGTCAGTTAAAGGCTAGGGAACTTCCTGGGCGCGGCGTCGCAGCGACGCCATAAGCTGTGCTCCAGTATCGACAAGCGCCCTATGTTCTTTGTTGTTGACGTCAGCGACCATGAGTTTCGGGAGCGGACTTATTTGATATGCATGGATTGATGCTGGGCATGGGTACTTCCTGTATCCATGGCCAGAGCGCCCGCATTCAAAGCAGCCGGGTCTCAGTGTCTCGGTTGTGACAAGCGGCGACAAGAAGTGGGCAGCAAATCCACCGCATGGCGTACGAAAGTGGGGTTGCCGGTCGGGTGCCTGTGCAGGGACAAGACGGCCACGGGCGTCGGGTCGTGTATCTCGTTGGTGTCGTACAGCCTGGCTGCCTGGGAGGACCAGGGTATGTCACACGCTAGTAACAGAGACAGCTTGTCGTAAACGTTGGTTGCAATTTCCCAGTTTAGCCTTGACGGCGTGAGCGCATTGTCATGCAACTCTTGTCATAAACGCTCGGAAGCAGTGCAAACGTGACCCTCAAAGCCACGCTCCAAGTCGGCCAAGTTTTTGTGCGTTATCTTGGAATTTATTTCATGCTCAGGCGGATCCTAGAAGACGACCTTGGGTGACTATTGTAGTAGTCTCTGCCCATCTACAGTGGCTCCACAGCCACCGTACTCCTCCATAAAGAAAGCAACAAAGTCCCAATAAAGAAAGGCATCATGCAGGGAGATACAATCTCTCCAATGCTATTCACAGCATGTCTACAGGAGGTATTCGGAGATCTGGATGGAGAAGAATTGGGGATAAGAGTTCATGAAAAATACCTTAGTAACTTGCTATTCGCTGATATTACCATGCTTAGTACTACTCAGGGGACCAATTGCAATGCATGTTGACTGACCTGGACAGGCAAAGCAGAAGGGCGGGTCTAAGAAATATTCTGCAGAAAACTAAAATAAAGTTTAACGGTCTCGGCAGAGAGCACCTGTTTACAATATGTTGCGAGGCTATCTATCGGTACTTATCCGGGTCCTATCTACCTATCCCTATCTTTAGACTGAAATAATCAGAAGAATAAGGATGGGCTGGGGTGCGTTTGGCAGGCATTCTCAGATCATGAACAGCAGGTTGCCATTATCCCTCAAGAGAAAAGTATATAACAGCTGTGTCTCACCGGTACTGACTTACGGGGCAGAAACGTGGAGGCTTACGAAAAGGGTTCTACTTATAGTGAGGACGACGCAAAGAGCTACGGAAAGAATTATAGTTGTAAGGTTCAGGGGGGGGGGGAATAAGAGAGCAGATTTGGTGAGAGAACAAACGTGATGTAATGGCGTCTAAGTTGAAATTAAGAAAAAGAAATGGTCAAGGGCAGGGCTTGTAGTGAGTAGGGAAGATAGCCGACAGTCATTGGTTACGCACTGGATTCCAAGAGAAAAGGAGCGTAACAGGGGGCTGCGGAAAGTTAGGTGTACTGATGAGGTTAAGAAGTTTGCAGGTACAACATGGCTACAATTAGCACATGATCGGGGCAGTGGGAGAAGTATGGGAGAAACATTTGCCCTGCAGTGGGCGTATCCTGGCTGATGATGATGATGATGTCCAGCAGTGCTTGAGAGCAGCCGCTTTGACGATGGCGTGCCATGAGGTACGTCAGCTTTAAAACCGTGAAAACAAGGAGTTTCTTTCTCAGAGAGCGATGCGAGTGTGCCGCACCCAAATTCTGATGTCTTGAGCTCTTGACTCAGTAGGCACATGGCTTGTGAAATAGCGACGCTACAGACCTACCGCTGAGCCGTCATGGAAGCTTGGACACCGTACGTGGACGTCACTGGCAACGAGTCCGACAGCACATGTTAACTTTGGCGTGCCATAGACGCAGGGCAGGTGGGGTCTTCGAAAGGGTCGGAGTTAAGTGACTGCGCCGTTCCAAGCGAGAGAGGAAAGACAAAACATCCGTTCCTTGGGCAAAGTCTTGTCTTGTCTTGTGTCCCAGACAGTGGCGCGTACCTACCAAGGGGGATTGGCCAAGAAGCAGGCGGTTTTCCGTAAGGTTAGAAGTATAGAGAAACTAGATTTGAATAGTGGAGCGTGGGACGATAGAACTGTAATTTAGACTTGCAATGAATGTATTGGTAAGAATTTTGATAAAATAATTTAACGTAAAGAAATGAAGTAATAGAAACTGTGGATAATTGTAGAAAATCAGCAAGATACTCTTTTTGTCTCTCTAATAAAATTCTAAACAGCAAGAAAAGCATCCCTGTGGCTGCTTCCCAGTGAAGTTGCCCCCAAAGAAAGAATGTTTGTCGAGGTTAGTGATAGGCCAAGTTTGGTAAATGAGTATTCTAATATTCTTCTTTGTCTTAGAAAGCGACGGCATGAGAGAAAATAATGTTCGATAGTTTCAGGTGCACTGCAATAAGAACATAGAGGGGACGTCGCGAGACCAGACCTGTGTAAGTAAGGATTTAGAGGAGGTATACGGCATCTCAATTTTGTAAAAGATACCTCCAATTACCTTGAAGGACACCAATTAATATTCCACGGGAAGCCAAGATGGTAAAATTCAGAACACGGTGTTACCATGGATATTGCAAAATTTAGAGATATAGTGAAACTTCTGTACCTTGCCGCGGTGACATAAGCTGATGTCGGCAAAACAGATATGATAAGGCATTTAAGGGATGCTCGTGCGATTGAATCTGCCATTTCATTCAAGTGTAACCCACGATGTCCCGGTACCCAAAGCAAACATACTTTTCGTAAGTACGGAGGTATCATCGAACAAAATGTTCTTTGAATTGCTGAATTTAATGATGCAGTTAGTGCTGTGCATACAGATAGCGAGTCGGTCACGATAACAGCTAATGGGTCTTTTTGGGGGAGTTTTCGTAATGCTAATATAATCGCTAATAATTCTGCCTGAAATATAGGCGTGAAGTCGGGAAGGCGAAGGGAGTAGGACCATTGAAGAGATTCAGAGAAGATCCCCACTCCTGCCTTCTCATTGCAAACAGAAGCGTCAGTAGCTACTACATTGTCAGTGGTTAGCTGGTGCAGGTGGCCGTGTAAGATATTAATTAAATATCGCCTTGGTAATAGTTTAGCATGATTAGGAAATATGTCCTCGAACTCAATTTTCAGGTCTGTAAAGGCATCATTTGAATGGTAAATTGGCGTATGGATACATCCAGTTTTTGTAACTGTGCTTGTACGAATACTATCTGAGGGCTGTGCAATCTCGACCACGATACTTGGAAAAACTCACCAGGTTCAGTGATAAGGCATATTGCGTACGCCTTTTTGAAAACTCATAAATTTTTAAAAATGTCTGAACCGTAAGCATGCGGAATCTGCAATCTAGGGTGGGTATATGAGCTTCCTGATATAAAACAGCGTTGGCAACAAATCTAGGAAGCCCGAGGCATGACCGTAGAACTTCTCTTTCTAAAAGTATGAGAGGTTTAATTTTGTAGGCGGGGGCCACGGGAAAGTATCACGCAGCCGAATTCTAATATCGGCCGAACATACATTTTATAGATCAACAGCAAGGTATCCCTGCGTAGTCCAGATGACGGTGGCAGAGCCGGCGGAGCAGAGCTAGGGTTCGTTCTGCCTTTGTTTTAATATGTTCATTGTGACTGCGCCAGGTGAGTTTGCCATCGTAAATGACACCAAGGTACTTGAGTTCGTCAACTTGAGGAATGATTTCCTGTCGGTATTGTAAAGTAATTTGCACCTGTGCAGTTAATGGGACACCAATACCGCACTTTTGCTAATATTTAACGACATGCATAACCCCTCTAGCCATGTCTCCAGCATTCCTAAGTAATTCTGCAACGACTGTTGCAGTGAATGTATATTATTTGCGGACGTAAAAAATGCGATATCGTCCGCGTAAACATAATCATGTACTTCCGGACACAAAGGAATTGTGCTTAGCAAAATATTAAATAATATAGGAGAAAGAACGGAACCCCGTGGTACACCTCTTGTCTGCTTGTGTTTGGACGTCGAAATACCGTGTTGGTAACAATACCACTCTCTATCTCTTATAATTTCATAGATCCAAGCGGTTATATATTTTGAGATATTCATAGACTGAAGTTTATCGAATAGAATACAATGTTCTACAGAGTCGTATGCTTTTGATACATCTAGCGTCACCAAAGCTGCGTACTCTCGTTTGCATCGAGCAAGTTTAACGCGGCTCTCTAAGTCTACATGGGCGCACCATATGGAGTGGCCGGGACGAATTCCAATTTGGCAAGGACTGAGAAGGGTGTCATCCTCCATAATTTTTGTTATACGGCCGCGAAGAGCTCTTTCTATTAATTTGACGACATTGGAAGTAAGAGAAATTGGTCTTATGTTGTCTAAGTCAAGTCCAGCTAATTTTTTCTTTAATAGTGGAATAATTTTAGCTACTCTCCACTCTCTTGGAACCCCTGCATTCTTGAGAGAGAAATTTATTATGTTTAGGAGGTCCTGAGGCGCATTATCAAATAAGACTTTTAGCATTCCTGTTGTAATTCCATCTGGACCGGGGAATGACGCTGGCAGTGAACTAATAATGCCTTCAATCTATGTCGCTGTTATTATCTCAAAGTCATCTGCCAAATGAGTTTTTTTTAGGTTTAAGGGCAACTTATGTCTAAAACGTTGCGCAAGTCCTTGAGCAATTTTTTCTAGTGATTCCCATGCTTCTTTTGTTGCTAAAACGACAGAATCGACATTCACGGGCGCCGGTATAACTTTACGAGATCTAAGAAATTTAAACAGGGCCTTTTTATTGCAAGACTTCGGAAGGTATGTGTAGTGCTTGGAATCATTATCCTCCTTAGCTTTTGAGACTGTTCGTTTAAATGTAGTAGCTATATATGTATAATCAGCCCAATTACCAGGACTTTGGTTGAATAAAAGTTTCTTCCACGCTGCTTTTCTACGTTTAAAATCTCGCTCGCAGTCAGAATCTCACCAGGGACAATATGATCCACCCTTAGTGGATTGCACAACAAACTGACCTTTTTTGATGACTCTTTTAGAATGGAAAATAGGCTCATTGCTTTAATATCCCTCTCCATGCCCTCCTAAGCGTGTAAAGCTTATTTTAATGCATTTTTAAATTTTTCGTAATTAATAAAAGTGCGCACATTACTATCTAAACTAGTTAACGGGGTAAGCAGTTCAAAAGTTATAGGGAGGTGATCACTGTTAGTTCCGGAGTCTACAGTCTTCCAGGAGGTGACAGACATGCTCGAGGTAGCAAACGTAAGATCTAGGGCAGATCTGCACTGACCCCGTACGAAAGTATGTGCTCTCGAATTTAAACAAGAGAATTGATTCGTTAAGACCCATTCCCACAAGCGTTTGCCGCAAGTGTCCGTTCGGAAACCCCACCATACATGATGAGAATTGAAATCTCCCACCAGTAGGATATTTTTCTGACTACGTGCAATACAGGTATGCAGACAACGGGCGCCTTGCACTCCAGCGCGGAAGCACGTGTTAATTATAGAAAAAGGTGTGCAACCAGGGAGTATTATATCCGGTGCTAAGATTTCACAGTCTGGGGACATTATCTGGTATGTTATAGTAGCTCCATGACAGATTTTTGATGAGACAAACAAAACTAAACCACCACCTCGGGATAGGCGATCCAATCGAAAACATCGGAAATGTTGAGATGAAAAGCCTGACCTGCAACAAGCCAAGTTTCCTGTAAAATAATAATATCTGGAGAATATTTAGAAATGAGATATAACAAATCTGTTGCAGCCGAAAGTATAGAACGACAGTTCCACTGAATTACTGTTAAAGTTCCTATGGTGAAGAAGTCCGAGCAGTAGAAACTGCTTGGTCTAAAACGCTCTCTTTTAAGAAGTCCTTCTTAGTAGGAACCTCTCTATCGTACTTCTTTGCCTTGGACTTGGTGAGAGAGCTAGGTTTTTGTCTGTCGGAGACCTTGTTCGTTTAAGAGGTCGGGGGTCCATATCTACATCTTGATTTTCCATCCCGTCTGTGTCAGAAAGACAGATCTGGTCGATTTTCTTAGAAGTTGATGGCTTGGATGGCTGGTTATTTGTGGATGTCTGCGTGGTCGATATTCCAATTGGTGGACTCCGCGGTAGATCTGACACCGGATCCTCACTATTGGCTTTATTAGTTAGTTGAAGCCACGGCGTTAGTTGGGAGGACAGCTCCTGAACAAGGGAGTCGGTGAGATTTGTCATGATACGCTCCATTGCATTCTCCAATGCCTTTTCTACGGAAGCTGCCACAGCCTCAGAGATTGAGTTTTCCATGGACAATGTTTGACGGGCCGTTATACCAGCATACCCTTGAGATCTGCTCTGAATTTCTCCAATGGCCTCATGACGAGAGCATCGATGTCTGTCAATTATTTCGAGGATTTGCATTTCTTTTGCCCTTGCGGGGCAATTAGCTTCATTTGCGGGGTGGGGACCACTGCAAAGGCAGCAGGACTCTTTTCGGGAAGAACAATCATTTGAGTGGTGGCCTTCTCCACAAATTCGGCATCGTGTGTTAGTTCTGCAGCCTTTTATCGAGTGCCCGAACCACCAGCACTTTAGACACTGAAGGACGCGAGGTGATAGAGGCTCAACTCGGTATATCAGTGGCCATGCCTTGATTTCCGGTGAGCGGTTCATTCCAGCGAAAGTAGCAATGACTGTTTCAGTGGGCATGCGCTTATTATGAGCGACACGGCTGCAACGATACATAGAAATCACGCCTGCCGCTGAAAACATTTCGAAAATTTCTGCCGGACATAGACTTATGTCGACACCGCGGACTAGGCGTTTGGTACATGCAAGGTGATGAGGAATGAAACTGCTCACAGGATGTGTCACGAAAACATCGCACTTCAGTAAATCTTGAACACAAGCCTGGTCTGACTAGCAGCAAAGAATCCCCCCTCGGCTGAACTGTCGAACCTCGGTGATTTGTTGAAAACTGGCCGAGGCCATCCGGAGTTCGCTTTCAATTGCTTTGGGATTTTTCATGCGAATCGCACCGCCATCACTCGGAACCAAAGCCACAGGTACGCTGCTCAACCCACTGCGTATGAAAAGCTCCACCGGCAAATCAGAGTCAGGAACAGAAGCCGACCAGGAGGAAGCCTCCTGGCCTGGTGATGAGAGTGACATTGCAAAAAAAAAACTGGAAATTACTCTATCAGGTAAGAAGATATTGAAAGAAAAGACAAAAACAAATACGCAAAGTACACGGATTTGAAGAAAACCGCCAGCTACTTGACCAGAACCAGCGTTCGGGAGCTCAGGAACCAGGCCACGTCAGCGTTGCCTCTGTCCATCCCACCTCCAAGCCGAGGACCCACTGTTATATGGTTGCTTAATGTAGTGCAGTGCCTTCACTTCTGTCTCTGTTTTTGGCACTCTTGGTTTTAGCATTCTAGTAGCACTAATTCTCAACTGAGAATGGCTGATAGAAACCCAGAAGTTTTTGAAACAACGAAAATATAATTTATTTTTGGCCGGGTTACTCATAAATTAAAAATGCCTGCGAGAACAATAATGAAGTTTTTTTTAATAAAGAGTGAGGACAGCATTGACACTAACAAATAATTATTCAGTCACAATCACCTGTAAGCCTCAAAAAATGTCTCTCGGATGTATATATTCCTTGAACATCATCCTAAATATAACAACTTAAGAATGTACGTCAGAATTTATTAATCCCGTGTTCACCTCGGAATATTTTACAGCACAACATTAGGGAACTTTTCAAATTGCAATCATCTGTCTCAACTGATGAATTTCGACAGCAAAATAAATTTTACAAGCTATTTAGAGGGTAAATAATCTACACGTTTTAGAATTCAACTCATTCGAATGCGCCAGACTTAAAAATCTTAGGTTGGAGTCAAAATTTTCAACTGTCGAGGAAATGAGAAGCAAGTCTTGCTTATTATAAACATTAGTCGTTCTTTGTCAGTGGAATAATAATAAACCTCCATCTCGTTTTTTTTTATTTTCCAGGAAAATGGGACCCGTGATACAGTAAGTTAATTCTATGTGAAGAAAAGAAAAAAAAAACAGATTAGGTTCCTCAGATATCACTGTGGATAACTTACTATTGAAAATAGATGACCTAGAATACGGAAAAAATAATTGATTCTGAAATATTTATGTCTAAGGTGACGTATAATTCCGCCTCACAATGTCAGGTGCCATGTCAGTGGTGTCTATGAGCAATGTAGGTTGTGGTGTAGCAGAGGAATAACGCG
Source organism: Dermacentor andersoni (assembly GCF_023375885.2). Classification (NCBI taxonomy): domain Eukaryota; kingdom Metazoa; phylum Arthropoda; class Arachnida; order Ixodida; family Ixodidae; genus Dermacentor; species Dermacentor andersoni. The sequence goes on from NW_027314752.1 coordinate 17,103,357, forward strand.
TGTGCACAGTTCTTTGTAGCATTCTGGCTACATTCTAAAGGTAGGTTTATATTGATCACATATTCCTAGTGAACTTCACTGGCCTTGGAAAGTATGAGGAAAACATGCACCGCGAAGAGCAGAAGGTCATGACTGCACGGCTCTCGCCATTATAAGAACAAGAACAGGGCTTACAGAATATATAATGTGTGGTTAACAAAATGCACGGCAACAACATTGTAGCAGGTTTAGGGGCAACACTATAAAGAACAAGGACAGGATGTACGAAAATATGACGTGTGGTTTAAAAAATGCATGACAAAAGCTTTCTAGCAGGTTTACGGGGAACATTATAGAGAACAAGGAGAGGATTTACAGAACATGTAATCTATGGTTAAATGCACAAAAAGATCATTGGGGCAGGTTTATTGGCAACCCTACATAGAACAAGGCAGGGTGGACAGAAAATGTGACGTGTGGTAAAAAAATGCATGTCAAGAACGTTGTAGAAGGTGTATAGGCAACGCTATCTAGAAGGACAGTTCTCACAGAAAATATAATGTGTGGTTAAAAATATGCATGACAAGAAGGCTGCAGCAGGTTTATACGCAAGAATATGTAATACAAGAAAATATTTTTTGCAGAGAATATGACGTGTGTATAAAAAATACACGACAAGATCATGCAGCAGGTTTATGGGCAGCACTATATAGAACAAGAACAGGGTTCACAGAAATTGTGACTAGTGTTTAAAAGAAGTCACGACAAGAACGTTGCAGCATGTTTATAGGTAACCCTACATTGAACAAGAACAGAGATTGCAGACGATATGACGTGTAGTTAAAAAAAATCCATGACAAGAAGTTTGCAGCAGGCTTATCGGCAACACTACATAGAACAAGGACATGGCTTACAGAAAATGTTACGTGAGGTTAACAATACAATACAAGAATGCTGTGGCAGGTTCATAGGGAACACTACTTAGAACAACAATAGGTTTACTGAAAATATAATGTCTGCGTAAAGAAATGACCTACAAGAACATTGTATCAGCATTTTGGGCAACAGTATATAGAACAAAAACAGGGTTTACAGAAAATATGACATGACTTCAAAATAATTACCGAATAGACCTTTGTTGTAGGTTTATAGGCAACAGTACAACGAACAAGGACAGGGTACTAAAAGTATGACGCACGGTTAGAAAATGCACAAGAACATTTCAGCACGTTTAGAGGCAACACAATATAGAACAAGGACAGTGTTCACAGGAAGTATGATGTGTGATAAAAAAATGCAGGACAAGTACGTTGTAGCACGGTTATAGGCAACACTATTTAGAACAAGGAGAGTGTTTATAGAAAAGATGACGTGTGGCTAAAAATGCACAAGCACGTTGTAGCAGGTGTATAGGCAACACTTCACGGAACAAGGACAGGCTTTACAGGAAAGTTTACGAATGGTTAAAAAATACAAGACGAGAAGGTTGTAGTAGGTTTATAGGCTACACTACATAGAACAAGAACAGGGTTTGGAGCTTGTATGACGTGTGATTTCAAATATGCACGACAAGAAGGTTCCAGCAGGTTTATAGTCAACACTATAAAGAAGAAGAACAGTGTCACAGAAAATATGACGTGTGGATAGAAAAATGCGCTACAATAACTTTGTAGTAGGTTTATAGTCCACACTCAAAATAACAAGGACAGGGGTTACTGAAAATATGATGCGCGGTTAAAGAAATGTACGACAAGAACCTGCTAGCAAGTTTTTAAGCAAGCTATTATAGAACTGGAGCAGGGTGTACAGAAATTATGACGTGTGGAAAAAAACGCACGACAAGAACGTTGTAGGAGGGTTATAGGCAACAATATGGAACAAGGAGAAGGTTTACAGAAAATCTGATGTGTGGTCAAAAAAAGAGTACCACAAGAAAATTGTAGCAGGTTTATAGGCAACGCTATATAGAATAAGGACAGTGTTTACAGAAAGTATGACGTGAAGTAAAAAAAAATGCACGACAAGAACGTTGTAGCAGGGTTACAGCAACACTTTATAGAAGAAGGACATAGCTTACAGAAAAGGTGCCGTGTGGCTAAAAAATGCACGACAAGAACGTTGTAGCAGGTTTATTTGCAGCAGTATTTAAATGAAGGACATGGTTTACAGAAAATAAAATGTGTTTTAAAAAAATTGATACAAGAACATTGCAGCAACTTTATAGGCAACACTATATATAACAAGCACAGAGTTTACAGAACATATGACCTATGGTTAAATGCACGACGAGATCGTTGTGGCAGGTTTATCGGCAACACAACATAGAACAAGGACAGTGTTTACAGAAAGTATGAGGTGCGGTGAAAAAAATGCACGACAAGAACGTTGTAGCAGTGTAATGAACAAGGACATGGTTTAAAGAAAGTATCACGTGTGGTAATACAATGCAGGACAAAAACGTTGTAGCAGGGTTAAAGGCGACACTATATAGAAGAAGGAGATGGTTTATAGAAAAGATTTTGTGCAGCTTTATAGGCAACACTATATAGAACAAGGCCAGGGCTTATAGAAAAGATGACGTGTGGCTTAAGATATGCATAAGAACGTTGTAACAGGTGTATAGGCAAGCTAAGAGAGAACAAGAACAGGGCTTACAGAGTATATGACTTGTGGTTAATAAAAATTCACGACAAAAACGTTGTCGCAGAATAATTGGCTACATTATTTTGAACGAGGACAGGGTTTACAGAAAATATTACTCGTGGTTAAAACATGCACGACAAGAAGGTTGTTGCAGGTATATACACGATACTATCTTGACAAGAAAAGGGTTTACAGAATTTATCAGCTATCTTTAACTGCACGATGAGATTGTTTTGGCAGGTTTATCTGCAACACTACATAGAACAAGACCTTGGTCTACATAAAATATGACGTATCGTTAAAAAAATGAAATGCCAGATCGTACAGCAGGTTTATAGGCAAACATATTTAAAACAAGGACAGGGTGTGCAGAAAATATGACGTGTGGTTAAAACAATGGAGGGCAAGAAGATTGTAGCAGGTTTATACGCAAATATATGCAATACAATAACATGATTTACAGAGAATATGACGTGTTGATAAAAAACACATGACGGAGATCGTACAAGGTGGTTTATAGGCAAAACTATATAGAACAAGAACAGGGCTTGCAGAAAATAATATGCGTGGGTATAAAAATTTGCACGCTAAGAACGTTGTAGCAGGTTTATAGTCAACACTATGAAGGACAAGAACAGCCATTACAGGAAATATGACGTGTGGTTAAAAATGCGCCACAAGAATTTTGCAGGAGTTTTATGGGCAAGACTATAATGAACAAGGACAGTGTTTAAAGAAAATATGATGATTGGGTAAAAAATTCACTGCAACAATGTTGTAGCAGTTTTATAGGCAACACTAAAAAACAAGTACAGGGTTTACAAAAAATATGACGTGTGGTTTAAAAAATGCACAACAACTTTCTAACAGGTTTAGAGGCTACACTACATAGAACAAGCACAGAGTGTACAGAAAATATGATGTGTGGGTATATAGCATGCACACGAACTTTCTAGCAGGGTTTATTCGCACCACTGCAGAAAACAAGGCCAGAGTTTGCCGGAAATTGCAGAAAAAATTGCACAAGAACGTTGGAGCAGGTGTACAGGCAACCTTACGGAGAAGAATAACAGGGTTTACAGAATATATGACCTGTGGTAAAAAATATGCAGAGAAAGATCGTTGAATCAGGTTTATAGGCAACATTAAACAGAATAAGGACAAGGTGTACAGAAAATATGCTTCGTGGTTATAAGATTGCACGACAGGAATCTTGTAGCAGGTTTATAGGCAACGCTATGTGGAAGAAGGACTGGGATTAATAAAAATGTTACGTGTGGTTAAAAAAATTGGAGGACGCTTAAGCTTCGCCTTCAAGAGTGGAACGCGACAGCGTTCCCGTCGACCCGCCAAGGGGTGTAAGACAATGCGCTACGGCGCAGCGATCACTTACGAGGCGCCCCGCATCGGACACGGTGAGCGTCGAGCAACGCAGTGTTCGGCGCGGCAACGAAATGTGCGCCTGAGCAAACGGAACGAACCAAAGAACTCGGTGTCTCGGAGGAGGAAACGATCTACGCCAGCCGAACGTCGTGATCGGCACGGGCAGAGAGATAGATAGATAGTAATCTAAAGAAAGGAACGGCGCTTGAGTCTGCAACCCGTGTGGGAGAACGGCGAAGCGTCGTCAGGGGAGAGGGAGTCGGGGCAAGCGACGCACCTGGCACCGGTCCGCGCACAGCCGTGGCGCGCCACCTGTCCGGGCAGCGCCGTACATTGAGAGGAGGGGGTCTTCTGTGTTTGCCGCAAGATGGCTCTGCGTGTGCGGAAAGCACAGAAGAAATGTTGCGGAAACGTACTGCGCTACTCATGTAAATGCGACTTCTGTAAGTTACATGCTCGCAATTACCAATATACACCGCAGTATAACTTTCTACGGCACGTTTCTAAAGCAACACCGCATTCACTAGAAGCGCTTTTGTACTTCTTTCAAGCATCGAACTGGTGGCTGAGTGGTAGCGTCTCCGTCTCACTCCGGAGACCCTGATTCGATTCCCACCCAGCCCATCTTCGAAGTTGCTTTTTATTTATGAAGTGCCTGCAGTGATTTATCGCTCACGGTCAACGCCGCGGACGCCGACGCCGACGACACCGGCTTTTCTGCGACACGAGCTCCTTAACGCTATCGCGTTAAAACATGCACTGCAAGAATGTTCTAGGAGGTTTGTAGGCAACACTACATAGAACAAGGGCAGGGTTTACAAAAAATGTTACCTGTGGTCAAAATGCAAGACAAGAACGTTGTAGCAGATTAATAGGCAACACTACATAGAACAAGAACAGGTTTACAGAAAATAGGATGTGTGTGTGAAAAATTCACTAAAAGAACGTTGCAGCAGCTTTTTAGGCAACAGTACATTGAAGAAGAAAAGGGATATACAAAATATGACGTGTGTTTAAAAAAACAGACAAGAACTTTGTAGTAGGTTTATAGGCAGCAGTACAAAGAACAAGGACATGATTTACTAAATATAGGATGTGTGGTTAAAAACATGCCCTACAAGAACTTTTGAGCAGGTTTTAGGCAACACAATTTTGAACAAGTACAGGGTTTACAGAAAACATGATCTCTGGGTAAATAACATTTAAAAAACTTTCTAGCAGGTTTATTGGCAACGCTATAAGAACAAGGACAGGGTTTGCATAAAATACGACGTGTGTTCAAAAAAAAAAGCGCATGACAGGAACGCTGCAGCAGGGTTATAGGCAACCCTATATAGAACAAGGAGAGGGTTTATAGAATAGATGATAGGGGGATAAAAATTTCCACAAGAACGTTGTAGCAGGTGTGTAGGCACCACTATATTGCATAAGGAGAGGGTTTACAGAAGGTATGACGTGTGGTAAAAAAATGCATGACATGAACGCAGAAACAGGGTTGTAGGCCATACTATATAAAACAAGTAGAGGGATTACCCAAATATTACGTGTGGTTAAAACCATACACGACAAGAACGTTGTACCAGGTACATAGACAACACTACATACAACAAGAGCAGGGTATAGAGAAAATATGACGTGTCGCTGAAAACTAAAAAAAAAACATGACGGAAATTGTACAGCAGGTTTACATGCAACAATATATAGAACAAGGCAGGGTTTACAGAAAATATGATGTGCGGCAAAAAATGCTAGACAAGAACGTTGTAGCAGGTTTATTAGCAATGCTATCAAGAACAAGTATGGGTTTTGCAGAAAATATGATGTGTGGCTAAAAAAAATTTGCGACAAGAATGTTGTACCAGGCTTATACGCAAAAAGATGAAATACAAGATAATAATTTACTGAGAATATGATGTATCGATAAAAAAAATACACGATGGAGATCGTATAGCAGATTTACATGTAGCACTACATAGAACGAGAGCAGGGTTTACAGAAAATATGTTGCGTGGATGTAAAACATTTGCACGCTAATAGCATTGTAGCAGGTTTCTGTTCAGCACTATAAACGACAAGAACAGCTATTGCAGGAAATATGAAATGTGGTTAAAGAAATGCGCCACAAAAACTTTGTAGATGGTTTATGGGCAACACTATAAAGAACAAGGACAGTGTTTACAGAAAATATGATGCTTGTGTAAAAAAATGCACGACAAGAACTTTCTAACATGTTTATAGGCTACACTACATAAAACAAAAACAGGTGTACAGAAAATATGTTGTGTGCGTAAAAAATCCACTAAAAGCACATTGTAGAAGTTTTTATGCAACAGCGTAAAGAACAAGGACAGGATTTACAAAAAAATATGACGGGTGGTTAAAAAATCTACTGCGAGAACTTTTAGCAGGTTTATAGGCAACACAATATTGAACAAGGACAGGGTTTACAGAAAGTATGACGTGTGGTAAAAAATGCACTATAAGAACGCTGTAGCAGGGATGTAGGCAACATTATATAGAACGAGGAGAGGGTGTATAGATTATATGTTGCAGCAGGTTCTTAGGCATCACTATGTGGAACAAGGACAAGGATTACAGAAAACAACACGTGTGATTAAAAACATGCCTGACAGGAAAGTTGTAGTAAGTATATAGTCAACACTACATCGAAGAGGTTTACAGAAAAAGGGTTGACTGGAAATATGACGTGTCGTTAAAAATAGAAGGCGAGATTCTACAACACGTTTATAGGTAGCAATATTTTGAAGAAGGACAGGGTTTACAGAATATATGCTGTGTGGTTAAAAATGCAATACAAGAACGTTGTAGCAGGTTTGTAGGCAATGCTATCTAGAACAATACAGGGATTAGAGAAAATATCATGTGTGGTTAAAAAAAATTGACGACACGAACTTTGTAGTATGTGTATAGGCAACATTATAAAGAGCAAGGATGCGATTTACACAAAAAATGTCGTGTGTGTCAAAAAATGCACTCCAACAAAATTTAGCAGGTTTATAGGCAACGCAATATTGAACAAGGATAGGGTTTACACGACGTATGTCGTGTGGTAAAAAAATGCACGACAAGAACGTTGTAGCAGGGTTATAGGCAACACATTATAGAACAAGGAGAGGGTTTATAGAAAACATGACTTGGGGTTAAACAATTGCACAAAATGTTGTAGCCGGTGTTTTGCAACGTTACAGAGAACAGGGTTTACAGAGTATATGACCTGTGGTTAAAAAATGCACCAGGAGAATGTTGCTGCAGGTATATAGGCAACATCATATAGAACAAGAACAGGGTTTACAAAAAAATATGACTAGTGGTGAAAAAAATCCACGACAAGAATGTTGTAGTAGGGTTATACGCAAAAATATGTAATAGAAGAACATTATTAGCACAGAATATGACGTGTCGATAAAAAAATACACGACTGAGATCGCACAGCAGGTTTACAGGTAGCACTATAGAGAACAAGAACAGGGTTACAGAAAATATGATTCGTGGTTGAAAAAATTTGCACGATAAGAACGTTGTAGCAGGTGTATAGTGAACACTATAAAGGACAAGAACAGTGATTGCCGAAAATATGAGGTTCGGTAAAAATATTCGTGGCAAGAAGATTGTAGTAGGTTTATTGGCAGCAGCATAATGAAGGACAGGATTTAGAAAAAAAAATGTGAAGTTTGATTAAAAATGGTCTACAAGTACTTCTTAGAGGGTTTATAGGCAACGCAATGTTGAACAAGGACAGAGTTTACAGAACCTATGACTTGTGGTAAAAAATACAGGTCAAGAACGTTGCATAAGGGTTATAGGTAACACTATATAGAACAAAGAGAGCGTTTGTAGAAAAGACGACGTGGTTAAAGAATCCACAAGAACGTTCTAGCAGGTGCATAGGCAACCTTACAGAGAAGAACAGGATTTACAGAATATATACCCTGTGGTAAAAGAAATGCACGACAAGAACGTTGCAGCAGGTTTATAGGCAACATTATACAGAACAAATACAGGGTTTACAGAAAATACGATGTGCGGTTACAATGTGCATGACTAGAAGGTTGTAGCAGGTTTATATGCAAAAGTATATGTAATACAAGAGCATAATTTACAGAGAATATTACATCCCGAGAAAATAATTACACGACTGAGATCGTACAGCAGGCTTACAAGCAGCACAATATTTAACAAGAACAGGGTGTACAGAAAAGATGATGCGTGGTTAAAAAATTTGCACGACTAGAACGTTGTAGCAGGTTTATAGTCAGCACTTTAAGGGACAAGAACAGTGATAACAGAATATATGACGTGCCGTTAAAGAAATGCGCGACAAGAACTTTGTAGTAGGTTTATTGGCAACACTACAAAGAACTAGGACATGGTTTACAAAGAATATGATGTGTGGTTATAAAATGCGCAACAAGGACTTTCTAGCGGAAGAAGAAATAGTTTAAGGACTGCAAAATGTAGAAGTTGGCCGGATAATGGAGCATCTGGCCTGCTACCCTACGTACGGGAAGGACAAGAGGGGAAGAAAAAGTGTCACAATGGGGGATGATAATGGGAGAAACGAGGTGAAGGACACATTACACAACTGGTATCAGATGTGCTAGTCCAGGCCCGTGTCGCCAAGGCAACGTGAAAGAGCACGCATTGTCTCTGTCGTATGCCAACTCTGTGACCATGCGCCTAGCAAGAAGTCCTCCGATGGTAGTCCATTGTGTATATGTCTCAAGGTATTACCTTTGTCAGTCTTTCGCGCGCATACTCAGGGCCACGATCACATGGTCTATAGTCTCTACAGCGCCACACACTGAACAGTCCGGGGAATCTGTCTCTCCAATGATGTGCAAATATTTGCGCATGAAGGTGACGGCTAATCGCAGTCTGTGTATCAGACATGTATGAGGGCGTGGAATTCCAAGCAGGACAGGAAATTTCATATCGGGATCCGACCTTTCAAGGCGGATGTGACAAACGTCTGGCTCAGCCCAGTATCTTCTCGTCGCACTCCTCATTAATTCTGACAGGAGGCATGTGATGCCCGGTCTGGAGAATATCACTACAGTTCGCAGGCCATTGCTGAGGGCGCACCTTGCTGCAGCATCGGCCATATCATTTCCGTTGAGCCCACAATGTCCCGGGATCCATTGAAACATTATGCGCTGGTGTTTTTCTTGAGCGCATGAAAGTTGTTCGGTGATCTGCAGTGGCAGAACCTGATATGCTGTGTGACGCAGAAATCATTCCGAAATTTGCAGCGCTGGTTTTGAGTCCATGAAAATTCACCACTCCTGAAGTCTTTCTCCGCAGGTTTGGCGAATCACTTCCCGAATAGCCACACGCTCTGCATCGTTTTACATAGAATTATGATCTAGTATGAAACCTCGAGTCATCTGTTGGGCTGTAATCGCAACAGCTGCTGTCGATGCCTTTGGTGACGCGGAGTCATCTGTAAACATTAACATATGTCTGGTATTCTGACCAGATGTACACCAGAGCGATGTTGTTGAAGTCCAGTGACGGAAACGAATGATTTCTTTAGTAGGCCGGGGACATGCGCACATACGGGAGGTTGAATTATCACCCACGGTGGCTTGACGAGGTGATACGGAAGGGCATAGCCTGATGTTGCGTGGAGTAGATTGCGGCGGAGTGCACTTGTGAAACTGCTGTCCGGCCGCTGATGTAGAACCGACGTCAACGGATCGCAATACTGTCGTGTCAGTAAGCGTAAACACACACGAAGTGGTTTGTGGGACAGGTATATCGATAATGCAAATACGCGGACTTGCTCAATTGTGCCTTTATTGTAGGCATGCCGTGGCAACCCGAGGCATATTTTCAGAGCCTGCGCTTGAACGCTCTCTAATGTCCGTAAGAGCTTCCTACCAGGTCTATATGCTACACTAGATAGAACAAGCACAAGGTTTGCTGAAAATATAATGTGTGGGTAAATAAAATGCACAAGGACTTTCTAGCAGGTTTATTGGCAACACTACATAGAACAAGGACAGCGTTTACAGAAAATATGACGTGTGGTGAAAAAAAGCGCACGACAGGAACGTTGTAGAAGAGTTATGCGCAGCACTATAAAGAGCAAGGATAGAGTTTATAGAAAACTTGACATGTTTCTAAAAAATGCAGAAGAACATTGTAGCAGGTGTATTGGCAACCTTACATAGAAGTAAAACAGGGTTTACAGGATACATGACCTGTGTTAAAAAAATGCACGAGAAGAACGTTGCAGCAGGCTTATAGGCTACGTTAAATAGAACAAAGACAGGGTTTACAAAAAAAACAACGTTTGGCTAAAAATTCACAAGAACGTTGTAGCAGGTGTATAATCAACGTTAAAGAGAACAGAGTTTACACCATATATGACCTGTGGTAAAAAAAATGCACCAGAAGAATGTTGCAGCTTGTTTATAGGCAACATTATATAGAACAAGGACAGGGTTTACAGAAAATATGACTCGTGGTTAAAAAATTGCACGACAAGAACGTTGTAGCCCATTTACAGGCAACACTATGTGGAAAAAGGCCAGGGATTACAGAAAATATATTGTGGGTAAAAACATGCACGACAAGAACGTTGCAGCAGGTCAGTAGGCAACGCTATACAGTACAAGGACAGTGTTTACAGAAAGGATGATGTGTCGTTAAAGAAATGCACGACAATAACGTTGTAGCAGGTTTATAGGCAACACAATAAAGAACAAGGACAGTGCTTACACAAAAATATGATCTGTGGTTAAAAAATTGCAGGACAAGAATTTTGTGTCAGCTTTATAGGCTACACTATGTAGAAAATCCACAGGGTTTACAGAATATATAACCTACGGGTAAATCCACGATGCGGTCATGGTGGCAGGCTTATCGGCAACACTACATAGAACAAGGCAGGGTTTACAGAAAATACGATCTGCGATTAAAAATGCACGACCTGAGCGTTCCATCAGGGAATAGGCAACACTTTACAGAAGGACAGTGCTTACAAAAAATATGATGGGTGGGTAAAAATATGCACTACAAGAAGGTTGAAGCAGGTTTGTATGCAAACATATGTAATACGAGAACCGAATTTACGGAGAATATGACGCGTCGATCAAAACATTCATGATGAGATCGTACAGCAGGTTTAGAGGCAACACAATATAGACAAAGCACTGGGTTTGCAGAAAATTTGACGTGTGGTTAAAAAAAATTTCGTGACAAGAACTTTGTAACAGGTTTTTAGTCAACACTATAATGAACAAGAACAGTGATTACAGAATATATGACGCGTATTTATTAACATGCGCGACAAGAACATTGTAGCAGTTTCATAGGCAACCCTGTAAAGAACAAGCCAGTGCTTACAGAATATATGATGTGTGGCTATATAAAATGCACAAAAACAATCTAGCAGGTCTACTGACAACACTACATAGAACAAGGACAGGGTATACAGAAAATATGATGCGTGGTCAAAAAAAAAAGGCGAGACAGGAACGTTGTAGCAGGGTTATAGGCAACATTATATAGTACAAGGAGAGGGCTTATAAAAAAGATGACGTTTGGTTTAAAAATTCCACAAAAGCTTTGTAGCAGGTGTATAGGCAACCTTACAGAGAAGAACACGGTTTACAGAATATACGACCTGGGGTAAGAAATGCATGAGAAGAACGTTGCAGCAGGTTTATAGGCAACACTACATAGAGCAAGGACAGCAAGTACAGAAAATGTTACGTGGGGTTAAGAAATGCAAGCCGAGAACGTTGTAGCGGGCTTATAGGCAACACTACATAGAACAAGAACAGGTTTATGGAAAATATGATGCGTGACTTAAAAATCGCTAAAAGAACTTTGTCGGAGCTTTTTAGGCAACAGTATGTAGAACAAGAAAAGGGTTTACAGAATATATGGCGAGTGTTTAAAAAATTGATGACATGAACTTTGTAGTAGGTTGTTATGCAACAGTAAAAAGAACAAGGACATGATATCAAAAAAATATGACGGGATGGGTAAAAATTGCACCACAAGATCGTTTTAGCAGGGCTATAGGCAACACTATATAGATCAAGGAGAGGCTTGATTGAAAAGATGATGTGTGGTTAAAAAATTGCACAAGAACGTTGCAGCAGGTGTAAAGGCAACCTTACAGAGAAGAATACGCTTTACTGAATATAGGACCTGTGCTAGAAAAATGCATGAGAAGGACGTTGCACAGGTTTAAAGGGCAACATTATATAGAACCAGGAAAGGGTTTACAGATACAATGACTCGTGTATAGAAAATTGCACGACAGGAATGTTGGAGCAAGTTTATGCGCCGCACACACTACTTAGAACAAGAACAGGGTTTACAGAAAATATAACGTCTCATTAAAAATTCATGGCGAGATCGTACAACAGGTTTATAGGCAACAATGTTTTGAAGAAGGACAGGTTTTACAGTAAATATGATTTGTGGTTACGAAAATGCACGCCAACAAAATTACGGCAGGTTTATAGGCAACGCTATAAAGAACAAGGTAGGATTTACAGTATATATTTCGTACGGTCAAGAATTACACAAGAACGTTGTAGCAGGTGCATAGGCAAAATGACAGAGAAGAACACGGTTTACAGAGTATACGACCTGGGGTAAAAAAATGCTCGAGAAGAATGTTGCAGCTGGTTTATAGGCAACATGATATAGAACAAAGACAGGGTGTACAGAAAATATGACCCGTGGTGAGAAAATGGCACGACAAGAACATTTCAGCAGGTTTATAGGCATCATTATGTGGAAAAAGGCCAGGGAGAACAGAAAACATATGGCGTTGGAAAAACATGCTTGACAAGAATGATGTAGCAGGTTTACAGGCAACTCCAAGTAGAACAGGGTCAGGGATCACAGAAAATATTAGGTGCGGTTAAAACATGCACGACAGGAACCGTGCAGCAGGTGTATAGGCAACACTACTTACAACAAGAGCAGAATTTACAGAAAATATGACGTGTCGTTAAAAAAATGCAAGGTCAGATCGTACAACAGGTCTATAGGCAACAACATATTCAACGAGGACAGCGTTTGCGAAAAAAAAGTGATGTGTGGTTAAGAAAATGCACAAAAACTTTCTAGCAGGTTTTTAGGCTACACTATATAGAACAAACACAGGGTCTACAGAAAATATGATGTCTGGGTAAATAAAATGCACAAGAATTTTCTGGCAGGTGTATTGACAACACGGCGTAGAACAAGGACAGGGATTACAGAAAATATGACGTGTTGTAAAAAAAAGCGCACTGCAGGAACGTTATAGCAGGGCTCGAGGCAAAACATAAGAACAAGGCGAGGGTTTATAGAAAAGATGGCGTGTGTGCAAAAAATTGCACAAGAGTGTTGTAGCAAGGTGTATAGGCAACCATACAGAGAAGAAGAACACGGTTTACCGAATACATGACCTGTGGTAACGAAATGCACGAGAGGAATGTTGCAGCAGGTTTATAGGCAAAATTATTTAGAACAATGACAGGGTTTCAGAAAATATGACTCATGGTAAGAAAATTGCACGACATGAACGTTGTAGCAGGTTTATAGGCAACTATATGTGGAACAAGAGAAGGGAATACAGAAAATATATAGCGTGGGTCAAAACATGCACGACAAGAACGTTGCAGCTGGTTTATAGGCAACACTACATAGAACAAGGACAGCCTTTACAGAAAAAGGTTCCTGTGGTTAAAAAATGCAAGACAAGTACATTTTAGCAGGGTCATTGGCAGCACTAAATAGAACAAGGACAATGTTTACAGCAAAAATGACGTGTTGCTAAAGATAAGCGGGAACACAACGTTGTAGCAGGTTTATAGGCAACTGAATAAAGAACAAAGACAGGGCTTACAAAAATATATGATGTGTGGTTAAAAAATGGCCGGACAAGAACTTTCTGGCAGGTTTAGAGGGTACACTATGTAGAAACACCACAGGGAGAACAGAAGATATAACCTGTGGGTAAATCCACGATGATATCGTTGTGGCAGGTTCATCGGCAACTCGACATAGAACGAATTCAGAGTTTACAGAAAATACGATGTGCGTTTAAAAAATGCACGACATCACCGTTGCAGCAGTGAATAGGCAACGCTATACAGAAGAAGGACAGTGCTTACAAAAAATGTGATGGGTGGTTAAAAATATGCATGACAAGAAGTTTGTAGCAGGATTATATGCAAATTGTGTAATACAAGAACATACCTTATAGAGAATATGACGTGTCGATCAAAAAGTGCATGACGAGACCTTACAGCAGCTTTACTGCAACACTATATAGACAAAGGACAGGGGTTACAGAAAACATGACGTGTGGTTATAAAAAATACACACGAACTTTCCAGCAGGTCCCTTGGTAACACAATATAGAACCAGGACAGGGTTTACAGAATATATAACATGTACTTAAGAAAATGCGCGACAATAACGATGTAGCGGGACAAAAGGCAACAATATTATAACAAGGACATAATTTACAGACACTATGATACGTGGTCCAAGAAATGCACGACGACATGGCTATAACAGGTCCGTATGGCAACACTTCATAGAAGAAAAACAGGCATTACAGAAAGTATGGTGTGGGGACAAAAATATGCAAGAGGAGATGGTTTTAACACTTCAATAAGACAACATTATATCGAAGAAAAACCACGTCAACAGAAAATATGAAGCCTGGAGAACAAAATGCGAGACGAGATGCCTATAACACGTCCGTAAGGAAACACTATATTGAACAAGAACAGTGTTTATAGAAACTATGATACAAGGTTAAAAATATGCACGAGGAGATGGTTATAACAGTTTTGCAAAGTAACACTATAAAGAATAAAAATGAGGTTTACAGAAATTATGATGCTGGGTAAAAAAATGCACGGAAATGGTTGTAACAGTTTCGTAAGGCAAAGCAACATAGAAGAAAAACAGGCTTAACAGAAACTAGGAGGCGTGGTTAAAAAATGCACGACGACATGGCTGTACCAGGTTTATAAGGCAACACTATATAGAACCAAAACAGAGTTTACAGAAACTATTATTCGTGGTTAAAAAATGCATGAAGAGAGGTAACACTAGAAAGAAGGACAACAGGGTTTATAGAAACTAATATACAAGAAAAATACAGTTTACAGAAACTAAGATCCCTGGTTAACAATATGCAGCAGATGGTTGTAACGGTTTCGCAAGGCAGCACTTCATAGAGGAAAAACAGGGTTTACAGAATCCATGATGCATGGTTAAAAATACACAGGACAATATGGCTGTACCAGGTGCGTAATGGAACACTGCATAGACGAAAAATAGAGTGTACAGAAAGTATTAGGCTTGATAAAAAATAGGCAGGGGATGGTGGTAACAACTAGGGTGGTTGCTTGGGCTAGTTGGTAATTCATGATCAAAAATAACGTACAGCGCAAAGGTGACCAAAACACTAGGACTTGCTGAGGAACAGGGGAAAGACGAAGGGAAAGGGCCCATTGTACTAGAAATGAAGTGAACTAGGGTGGTTGCTTGGGCTAGTTGGTAATTCATGATCAAAAATAACGTACAGCGCAAAGGCGCTGTACAGCGCTGTGTATGTCGTCTATCGCTGTCCTTGTCCTTTGCGCTGTACGTTATTTTTGATGGTGGTAACAGTTTCGTAAGGCAACGCTACATAAAAAATAGGGTCTACAGGAACTATTACGCGTGGTTAAAAAACATGCACTACAACATGGCTGCACCAGGTTCGTAAGGCAACAATACATAGGAGAAAAACAGGGTTTACAGAAACGATTATGTGTGGTTAAAAAAACGCACGAGATGGTTCTGACACAATTGTATGGCGACCCTGCATAGAACCAAAAGAGTGTTTGCAAAAACTATTATGCGTGATTAAAAATATGCACGAGAGGGTTGTAGAAGTGTTGTAATTCAACACTACATAAGTGAAAAACAGTGTTTACAGAAACTTTTATGCGTGGTTACAAATATGCACGAGATGGTTGCAGCAGTTTCGCAAGGCAAAACTACATAGAAGAAAAACAGAGTTTACAAAAACTATTATGCGTGGTCAAAAACGCTTAAAGAACTGGCGCTAACATGTTCGGAAGGCAAAACCGTATGCAAGAACAACATAGTTTACAGAAACAATTAGGCATGGTAAAAAATGCACAACAAAAAATGCGAGGCAACACAACATACAATAAAAACAGGGTCTCCAGAAACAATTATGCGTTCTTAGAAAATGCACGACCACACGGCTGTACCAGGTTCATAGGGCAACACTTCATAGAGCAAACACAGGGTTTACAGAAAATATTATGCGTGGTTACATATATGCACGAGATGGTTGTAAGAGTTTCGTTAGGCAACACTAGAAAGAAGGACAACAGGGTTTATAGAAACTAATGTGCGTGGTAAAATATATGCACCAGAAGGTTGTAACCGTATCGTAAGGCAACACTACTTAGAAGAAAAATAGGGTTCACAGAAACCTATATGCGTGGTTTAAATTATGCACATGGTGGTTGTAACGGTTTCGTAAAGCAACACTACATAGAGCAAAAACAGAGTTTACAGGAACTATTATGCGTGGTTAATAAATGCATGACGATGTGGCTGTACCTTGTTCGTAAGCCAACACTACATCGTAGAAATACAGGGTTTGCACAAACTATTAGGCGTGGTTAAAAATATGCACAAGATGGTTGTAACCTTTTCTATGGCACACCTAAATAGAAGAAAAACAGAGTTTACAGAAACTATGACGCATTGTTAAAACAATTCACGAGGACATCTATACCAGGTTCGTAAGGCAAAACTACATAGAACCAAATGAGTGTTTACAAAAACTAATATGCGTAATTAAAAATATGCGCGGGATGGTTGTAACAGTGTCGTAAGGCAACAATTGATAAAACAAAAATAGTTTGCAGAAACTATCATGCGCTTTTAAAGATATGCACCAGATGGTTGTAACAGTTTCGTAAGGCCACACTACATAAAATAAAAACAGGGTTTACAGAAACTACGATGCGTGATTAAAAAGATGTACGACGACATGGTTGTACCTAGTTCGTAAGGACAGACTAAATAGAACAAATACAGAGAATGCATCAACTAATGAGCGTAGTTAAAAAACGCACGAAAAGATGGCTGTAACTTGTCCGGTAGCAAACTACATAGAAGAAAAACATGTCTTAAAGAAACTATGAAGCCTGTTTAAAAAAAATGCACAACGACATGTCTGTACCAGGTGAGTAAGGCAATACTACGCACAGCAAAACAGAGTTTTCAGAAACGATTATATTTGCGTAAAAAAAAGGATGAAAAGATTATCGTAAGCTTTTCGCAAGGCAACCCTAGATACAAAAAAAAATATAGTTTACAGAAACTAAGATCCGTGGCCAAACGGACACTAAAGCGAAACAGTAAATCAATTGAGACTAATGGAGCAATATGTGTGAAGCCGGCAAGCCGACATTTCATAAAAAGTAGTTGGATTATAAGATGAGAAAATGAAGATCCAAGTATCAGTATTTTAATTTCGAGCCGAAGCCCCAGCGCCGGTACGTCAGCGGGACGTCAGGGATTCCAAAGTATGTTTCCGCATTTCGACCGCGTTGGCTGAATAAAGGTTCCCGAAACTTGCCATGTTTAATGTTTGGTTCGTTTAGAACACAATGCAGTCAATCCTGTACCGCTATATATTGTTACGTAAGAAGACGCAGATGAAAAGGTATATACAAGCATATTTACAACGTAATACGCCGCACATGGCCAAGAGGCAACGCCCGCGCTAGCCTCCAATCGCCGTCGTCTTCTTCTTACTGCTCGCCTCTTCGTCAATGGAAATACTATTCCGTAGCACTACCCCCGGCAGCAAAAGTGCCGTCCAGGAGCGACCAAAGGCCGCACTCGGAAGCAGTGTAGTAGGCTATGAGCCTACTGACGTGCACGACATCACTACATGTCAGAGTAGATGAGGAGGTTGAGCTCAGAGGAGCACTTTCGTATGTTACAGGCGTCACCTGGCGCAGAACGTGATAGAGCCCTGTGTATCGCGAAATGAGCTTTTGTGAAAGTCCGACGTGACGAGAGGGCGACCACAGGAGCACGAGCGCACCAGGCGAAAACTGTACGTCATGGTGGCGGACGTTATACTGACGTTGCTGAGTGGTTTGTGATTCCGTCAGTCGAGCCCGGGCAAGGCGCCGTGCATGGTCGGCGAGGGAGGTGGCGTCGTGCGCATACTCGCTTGTTGAGATCGCAGCAGGAGGAAGTGCCATGTCAAGGGGCAAGGTTGGTTCGCGACCGTAGAGTAAATAAAATGCAGAAAATCCAGCGGTGCCGTGCCGGGAAGAATTATAAGCAAATATGACGTAAGGAAGGGTAATGTCCCAGTCGTGGTGGTCCTTGGCAACGTACATGGACAGCATCTCCAAGAGTACGGTTTAACCGTTCTGTCAGGCCATCGGTTTGAGGATGGCATGAGGTAGTCAGCTTGTGTTGAGTGGAGCAGGAACGTACAATGTCGGCGATAACTGTCGAGAGGAAGCTACGAACACGGTCAGTAAGTAACTGTCGCTGGGCGCCATGAAGTAAGATAATGTCACGCAAGAGAAAGTCTGCGACGTCAGTGGAGCAACTGGTAGGGAGAGCCCGCGTGATGGCGTATCGCGAGGTGCAATCAGTTACGACGGCTGCGCATTTGTTCCCAGAGGATGGCGTGGGAAAGGGACCGAGGAGGTGTGATCCAACACGAAAGAGCGGTTGCACAGGGATGGTGATCAGCTGCAGATGACCGGCAAGTAGCGCCTGAGGTGTTTTCTGACGCTGGCAGGTATCGCAGGCAGCAACATAGCGTTGGACGGAGCGAGAGAGACCAGGCCAATAGAAACAGCGGTGGACGCGGTCGTACGTGCGGGTTACCCCAAGGAGTTCTGCAGTGGGTGCGTCATGTATCTCAAAGAGCACAGTATGTCGTAGATGTTTTGGCACGACAAGAAGATAAGATCCATGAGGGAGAAAGTTCCTTCGGTACAGAATGCTGTCCTGGAGGACATATCGGCGAACAGATTCGTCGGTAGGTGTAGAGCGCAGATGCTCGATGAGTGCTCGCAGCGGTAGGTATCGGTACTGCTCATCTGCTATCTTATCGAAGGCCGACCCAGAGAAAACGCCGTTGGCAGTGCTACTGTCGGCGTCGTAAGGCTCGTCTACCGGGTAACGAGACAAGCAGTCTAGGTCCTTGTGTAGTCGGCCAAATTTGAAGGTGACAGTATACAAATATTCTTGGAGGCGTAAGGACAAGCGACAAGTCTACATTTAGGATCTTTCAGTGAGCATAACCCGAAAGGGTCGGCCATATAAGTATTGGCGGAACTTCGCAACCGCCCAAACTAGGGTCAGGTGCTCACGCTCAATGATGAGAATACTTGCGCTCGGAGGGTGAAAGGGGACTGCTGGCGTAAGCGATAACACGGTCGTTGCCGCGATGGCGTTGTGCCAGTACTGCGTCTGGCATCAGTACGGACTTCGGTAGGCGCAGAAGGATCGAAATAGGCCAGAACGGGAGGCATTGTGAGACGGTCGATTAGATGCGGGAATGCAGAGGCCTCGTTATCGCCCCACTGTAAAGGGGCGTCTTTTTTCAAAAGCTCGGTTAAGGGTTGTGCTATGGCCCCGAAATTTTTCACGAAACAGTGGAAGTACGAACAAAGGCCGATAATGCTGCGCGCATACTTGGGCGCTATAACGTAAAACTATTCCAAATTTTTCTATTCCAATTCTGCTATCAGCTCTCCGCGCTTGGTCAAAAAGTTTTTTGGGCCACTCCCACTTCACCTGTCTGTCACGCGATGTCACGAAAACCGCGATATCTCCTCATCTGATATCAGGTGTACACATTGATTATACATGATTTGACCGAAAAAAGAAAAATAAATTTTTGCTGATTCGATGACTTTTCGCCATTAGCCCCCGGCAATTGGACAAATGTTTCCGGGCTGCATTCATTTCACCTGTGTGTCATGCGAAGTCACAAAACCGCGAAAATTCACCGCGTAAAAGTGACGTATACGCATTTAAGATGCATTAATATGCCACACAAAAATGAATTTTCCTCTGAATAGCCGCAAGCTGCCCCGTTCCGAAAGAAATCAAAGATGGCTGCCGCCAATCGCTCAGGCACTAGCTACTCGCACGCGCTGGAGAGCATGGGTTTATTTGCCTGTAGTAAAACTTCTTGCGTGGCCGTGCAACGTTTTCGAGCACATTAGGCGGGTTTACGACCTCATTCTGCCAATTCTTCCTTGCTGAGGATCCGTTTTAGAGTCATTCTTAGGCTTCCGTTGGTTGCCGCGGCAATTTTAGAGCACCCACCACAGGCTAAGTAAGGAAAAGCGGACCAATAGCAGAACCCGGCACCACCTTCGTCATTCGTTTATCAATTTTCAGTGCACTGCCTCTGCCCCATCGAATCCCTCTCCACTAAAGCGTTCTCCTTGTCTTAAAAAACGCACGAGATTGTTCTAACACAATTGTATGGCGACCCTACATAGAACCAAAAGAATGTTTGCAAAAACTATTATTATCTCAGTGAAGGCAATGTCATTCGTTTTTCAAGCAAACAAAAGTTACCTCCTATGAACGAGGAGAGCGTTTATTGGTCTGTCGAGACAACCCTGCGGGTGACCGCACGGTGCTTGCGTCGGTGGTTACGCAAATTTGACGTCAGGAAATTAGAATAAAAACATATTGGAATATTTTCACGTTATAGGGCCCCTTGACACACTACGGAACAGGGAAGTGTGTAACATATGAATCTTGCCTGGGTCCGGTTGCACTCCGTTCGCGTCAACGAGATGCCCAGGTACGGTAATCTGGTGATGGCCGAATTGGCACTTTGATGCGTTCAGTTGCAGACCGTCTGTACGAAAAACGTCCAGGACTGCCGAGAGATGCTCGAGGTGCATAGCGAACGTTGGGCATACTACTATAAAGTCATCCAAGTAGCACAGGCACGTGGACCATTTGAAACCGTGAAGAAGGGAGTCCAT
Source organism: Dermacentor andersoni (assembly GCF_023375885.2). NCBI lineage: Eukaryota > Metazoa > Arthropoda > Arachnida > Ixodida > Ixodidae > Dermacentor > Dermacentor andersoni. The sequence goes on from NW_027314752.1 coordinate 17,124,431, forward strand.
CATGCGTTCAAAAGTGGCAGGACCGTTACATAGAACAAACGGCATCACTTTAATTGATGAAGACCATCGGGTTTTACAAAAGCAGTTTTCTCGCGGTCAAGATCGTCCACGGCAATCTGCCAGTAGCCGGAGCGAAGCTGAATAGAGGAGAAGTAGCGAGCACCGGGGAGGCCGTCAAGGGCATCATATATCCGAGTTAGGGGATACACGTCCTTTATAGTAACCCTGTTAAGGTGCCGATAATCTACGCAAAAGCGCCATGAGCCATCCTTCTTTTTTACCAGTACAACAGGTGACTCCCATGGACTACATGCTGGTTCTGTGATGTTCTTGGCAAGCATTTTGCGAACTTCTGCGTCAATACCTTCACGCTCAGCGGGTGACACTCGATATGGGCGGCGATGAATAGGAGGGGCATCGTAGGTATTAATGCGATGTTAAACAGCCGTTGTTTAGGCCGAAAGACGATCGTTAAAGTCAAAATTATCGTGGTAGCAAAACAGAATGCGGTAGAGCTCACGAGCGTGTTTGGACGGCATGTCGGGCGCAGTCATTTTCTGTAAGTGGGCGATGGTACAAGTTGCCGACTGCGAATGTAGAAGACGATCGGCTGAATTATCGTCTACTGCAATAGATGTTATTGAGTGATCCTCGAATGAGGAAAGCTGGGCCAGAGACGTCCCGCCTGGCAGCACTTCTGTTGTCAAGCTGAAATTGACCACAGGCAGGCAGACGCTATTCGCCGTAATAGATAAAACGGTATGAGGTACAGTGATCCCGTGTGTAAGTAGGACGCCTTGAATAGGAGCCGCGATGTAGTGACCATCGGAAACTGATGGGGAGGACACTAATGCTATCTTCGGCTGGTCGCTTCCATCCCCCGAAGCAGAGTCGGGCAGATCCGGCGTTCCCCGAGCTCAGAGGTAGAGGACGAGCGCGCAAGCCAAACGTGCGGCTCGCTCTCGGAGGAGGAAATGGCAGATGCTAAACCACGTGACTACTACCAACGTCCGATGTTTCGAAAGCTCCGGCGCTGCCGGGAAAACCGGCGGACGCGCCGGCGGGACGAGCGTTCGTCGCAGTGGCCTAGGTTGCCTAGGTTACGGTGGGCCGTCGCCAACAGCAGCGACGTGGCTCTGCGATGACGTTTCAATTTCGACGACTGCTCCGACGACAGGGCTCGGAGCGCCTCAGAGCGCTCGAAGGTGGAGGAGAGCAATCGAGAAGAACCAGCCGAACGCAGGGCGGGCACCCACTTTCAACCAGCCGAAGACAACGCCGCTCGCGAGAGCGCTCCACAGCGCTCAGAAACGACCAGTCGAAGATGGCATAAGTCAAAGTAAGTCAGTGACGAAGGCGTCAATCGAACGAAGTCGACGGAACTGAGGCGACTGGAGTGTGGTTCAGCGGGATCCAGGACACGCAGTTTAAGGCGGAGAGTACTGGCGGAACAACCCATGAGAGCAGACTGTGCGGAGAGGAAGTCTAATCCGAGGATGAGGTCGTGGGGACAGTGGGCGATGACTTTGAATAGCACGATTGTGAAGCGATCGGCGAAGGAGGCACGGGTGGCACATATACCAATACGGGGGCTGTTCCGCCATCGGCGACAAGCACAACAGGCGTCGGGGGGGGGGGGGGGGGGCGTGATTATTTTCTTGAGCTGGTTACGAAGGTAAGCGCTCATTACCGACAAATGCCCCCCAGTGTCTACAGCAGCAGATACAGAAACACCGTCGACTTGCACGTCAAGAAGGTTCAGATAAGTGGGCAACGTCAGTAGAGGATTTGGCGGAGTTGGGAGCAATGCAGCGTCACCTGGAGGCGCTGCATCATCTAGTTTTCCCGCTGAGAGCGGCGTCCGAAAGGAGTCGGTGAAAGGGAGTGACGGGGCTGGGGAGAGCGAGGTTGTCGTCGCTGGGGCGAAGGTGAACGAGAATAGGGGCGGTTGGGTGCAGGAGGATCAATGGCGGCATTATCGGAGCGTGCGGCATAGGGACGAGAAGGGCCACCTGAGGGGCGAGAGTAGGCAGTACAAGCATACCTGGTCGGGGAAGTCCAGCGACTGCGACAGTGCCGAGAAATGTCCCGATTCGAGGGCAGTGAAAACAGACGGGCTTGTCGTCAGCAGTGCGCCATTCAGATGGGTTACTGAAACGTGGTGGGTAAGAAGATGGGGGATGGGGCGGAATTGAAGAAGCCGGGTGGGTATCAGGGTGAGGGACTGAGCAGAGCGTGTGAAGACCCATATTTTTGAACTGCTGGCGGACAACTGCCTGGATCAGGCAAACCATGACTGCAGGTGCGTTGGTGGCGCTGGAGTCGAAGGCAGCCGGATAAACAGCCTCAATCTCACGCCAAACGATCCTGGTAATATCGCCAGTGTTGTTGGGACGAGGAGCGTCGGCACAGGAAGATGTCGCTGGTGTGTTTGACCAACGGGCAAGTTACTGGTCGATACGTCGGCTTTTAGCGATTTCCAGGTGGCGGCACTCCTGTATAGCTGCATCCACCGTCACGACGTTGTTGAATACGAGCATGTTGAAGGCGCCATCGGCAATGCTTTTGAGGATGTGGGATACCTTGTCTGTCTCAGTCATGTGCGCGTCATCTTTGGGGCACAGAGCCAAGACGTCCTGAATTTAAGTGACATAGGGCTCTGTTGACGTCCTTACACAGCTCGAAAGCGCCATCTATACGTAGAACAAAAACAGAGTGTACAGAAACTATTAGGCGTGGTTAAAAATATGCACGACGACATGGCTGTTCCAGGTTCGCAAGGCAACGCTACATAGAAACCAGAGTTTACAAAAACTATTATGCCTGGTAAAAATGTGCACGAGATTGTTGTAACAGTTTCGTAAGGCAACACTACATAAAAGAAATACAGAGTTTACAGAAACTATATTGCGTGGTTAAATAATGCACGAAGAGATGGGTGTACCATGTTCGTAAGGCAACAACACTACATAGAACAAAAGCAGGGTTTACAGAAATTATTATGCGTGGTTAAAATTATGCTCGAGATGGTCGTAACAGTCTCGTAAGGCAACACTACATAGAACAAAACAGAGTTTACAGAAAAAATGAGGTGTGGTTAGAAATATACACGAGATGGTTGCAACAGTTTTGTAAGGCATCACTATGTGGAACAAAAATAGAGTTTATAGAACCTAACATCCGTGGTTAAAAATATGCAGCAGATGGTTGTAACATTTTCGTAGGGCAACACTAGATAGAAGAAAAACAGAGTTTACGGAAACTCTTATGCGTGGGTAAAAAATGCACTGAGAGATGACGGTAACATGTTCCGAAGGCAACTATATATACAAGAAAAACAGGGTTTACAGAAACTAGTATGCGTGGGTAAAATTATGCACGGCGACATGGCTGTACCAGGTTCGTATTGCAACACTATGTAGAACCAAAAGAGAGTTTCCAAAGCCTACTCAAATAGGAAACAGTGCCAGCAGAGACACGACCCCTGATCTCACCATCACCAGCGATACCGTGGGAACAAGCTGGAGGGTCCTAGACGACTCGCTGGGTAGTTAGCACTACATTATTGAAATCACCAGCGCCTCGGTCAAACTACGCCGACCCCTGGGGAGAGCCAAAATTACAAATTGGGCTAAGCTCAAGGAGAGGCAACAGCTCAATTTGGATACAAGTCCGCACTTCCCGGAACATCAAGGCCGCTTAACCACGGTCAAGGGGGGGGCCCAACGCATCAAAGAACTATATGACGCCAACACTAAAGTGTACCGAACCGATACCGACACGCCGGCAATCGACAACCATCTGATGCAATTATGGGAAGCATGCAGAGGCCTCACAAAAAGATGGCGCAAACAGAAGCTAAATCGCAAACTTAGAGGCCAGCAACTATGCCCTGAAGGCTCACAGAGACAATTGGCGCACGTTCTGCGATTCGCTTAAAGACACGCTAAGCACCAAAAAGACGTGGAACATACTCCGCAGCATCATCGATCCTTCAAATACTAAAACAGAAACAAACACAACCCTACAAAAACTCGCTGGCGAATATCCGGGAACCCAGGATGAACTCTTACAGGAACTACAGCAAACCTACACGGGAATCCGGACCGGGCATCCGAAACAATACCCTAAAAATCCGGGACCTCTGAACGAGGTACTTGATGCATCCATCACGTTTGCGGAGGTATACGCGGCAGCACAGAGCTTCAAGAAAAACATGGCACCGGGTCCCGACGGGATCACCAACGCCATCTTGAGAAACCTAAGTGATGAAACCCTGCGAGCCTTTACAAAGCAGCTGAACGAAGAAATATGGACACTGCGCAGAACATTACCCGAGGAATGGACTAAAGCTCACATAGTTCTTATACCCTAACCGGGAATACCGCGCAGGCTCGATCAATTATGACCGATCTCGCTCACGTCTTGCCTGGGCAAGCTTCTTGAACGAATTGCACTCACTCGAATAGAACAACACATGGAAGAACATGGACTACACCCCAATTGCATGTACGGATTTCGGAAAGGCATGTCAGCGCAGGATGTCTTCCTCCTGCTCAAGGAAGAGGTCCTCAACCCACAACCGGGCCGCAACAACAACAAACTGCTAGCCCTTGACGTGGGAAAAGCATTTGATAATATTGCACACGGAACCATCCTAGATGGCCTCACCGCCATAGGATGCGGAGAGCGAGTGTACCATTATACTGTGGCTTTTCTCAGCCACCGCAAAGCCCGCATCGGCATAGCAGGCCTACAATTAGACATACATGATCTACCGCAGAAGGGTACTCCGCAAGGATTAATAATATCTCCTTTCCTCTTCAACATCGGACTTAGAAAACTTGCTTTACAACTGGAAAACATCCCAAAACTCGGATGTGCCTTTTATTCCGACGATATCACCCTATGGGCAACCAAGGGTTCATACGGCAACCGAGAGAACACATTACCCACAGCAATCGGACACATCGAGTCATACCTAACCACAGCAGGAATGGGGTGTGCCCCACACAAGTCGGAGTGCCTTCACGTCCGGCCCAAGCAAACTAAGGAACATCGAGCCCCGCCAATACATCTCGAGATTGCCGGGCAACATATAAAGAGCATCCCGACCGCAAGCTTACTAGGTATGCATGTGCAGGAGAACAAGGACATAAAAGTAGCGTCAGAGGAATTAAATCACGTTATAAGAAGCACCGCATCGCTCATCGCTAGAGTAGCGCGCAGCAAAGATGGTTCCGCAGAGGACGATATCTTAAGACTGGTACAAGTCTTCGTCATCAGGCGTGTCACGTACGCACTGCCGTATCAAGTCAAGCGCAAAAGCGAGACTGAGCGCATGGACACTCTCATTAGAATGGCGTACAAAACGGCTTCACAGCTACCGTCAAGCACAAGCACAAAGAAATTACTAGCGCTAGGTGTATACAACACCTTTGAGCAGCTAGCAAGTGCCACGCTCATAGCGCATAGGGAGCGCCTCAACAAGACTAAACAGGGAAGACACCTTCTTCAACGGCTAGGGTACCCACTGACACCTCAGTACTGCAAAGAAGAAACGCAACTCCTGACTAACCGCATTAGAGAGAACATTGTAGTAGACCCTATCCCCAAGATCATACAACCCACCCACAATCAAGAGAGAAGAGCAGCGCGTGCCCGCATGTTGCACAAACGCTGCTTCAGAGACCCAGATACATACTACACTGACGCTAGCCCGTATCCCTCGTCGCCCCGTTGCGGGCCCAAATACACACTCGCTGTTGTCAATCAGGGGAACTTCGTAGTCTCTGCCTCCATCTGCGCCACATGCAGCGCAGCAGCAGAAGCAGTAGCGATCGCTCTCGCACTTGGTGATGCCGAGAGCAAGGGAAGGTCCGCCCGCATCCTTACGGACTTACAAGCGGCGTGTCGTTTATACATGAATGGAACGCTCCCTATACAAGCCATTCGAATCCTGGGTCGCTCACTAGAATGGACCCATGGTATCGTCTGGTGCCCCGGGCACGAAGGCCTGCGGGGAAACGAAGAGGCGGACTGCGCAGCTCGAGGTCTCACTAGCCGAGCGGCAGACCACGCCGTTCTTCAGCCCCCGACCAACCGACGAGTGACCCACGAGTTATTAACGATAGGTCCACAAATACTACAGGACGAACGTCTAGGAAGAACGCAATATGCTCCCCCACACAAAGCTCTCAAGAAACTCCAGGCAAGGGACTGGCGCCGCCTGCAAACTAACACATACCCACACTTGTCTCGTCTACACGCAATCTCCCCAGACAGTTATACGTCCCGGACATGTCCCTGGTGTAGCAACCACACATAACACACGAATGTACCGACCGTCCGGGTGATGCAATTTCGCCACGCGTCACAACACACACACCCTCACTACGTGGACTTGGGAGGCGAGGCTCTCCGAACTGGGCCTGGGAAGTCAACTGACGACTCTCGACCAGGCCCGGTGAGCCGCGATCGCCAGTGAAGCCCTGTCAGAGGGATAGACAAACAGACAAAGAACCTAATAATGGTCCTGAGGAACGGGCGTTAGGGTACCTCCCTTTTGAGGGAGTTCCCGTAGCCGTCGCGGGCCGCACCCACGTCGGGGTCGGAAGATCGTTGTCCTCCGCCCTGTCGCAGGCCCTCTGGACAGCCCGTAGTTGCTCTGAGAGGTCGCCAATCTTAAGGGCTGCCTCCCAGCCGGTTAGAGTGCTTAGCGATGAGCTGCGTAACGCAGGAGTCCCACCTTCCATAGCGGTCAGCTCCGGTAAAAATCAAGCACAGTTGTAGCACCGGGAGCACATAACAAAAGGTCAGACCGCCACTATTACAGAAGCGCCGGCAGTTTAGGATAGTGCATGCGTGAGAAGCGTGGTGACGTCACGCCAGTCAGTAGTGATCACGTCACTTGAGTCATTGATAGGGAGCATGTTTTTGAGCTTTGAAAGCGATTTCCTTTGATATGTAAGTAGGCAGGTTAGGAAAGGTGCGACGGCGGTGGAGTCGAGCGAGTCACAAGTGAGCTAATCATGTCACTCAAGGATAAGCTGTTGCATTCTCAGAACCATTTCCTTTGGTATTCATGACAGAAGCATAAGAGTGCATGCAAAATACAAGATTAGTGAGCTATACTGAATCGCTTAGTGAATATGCCAAGTGCCTGAGTAATCGTGAGCAAGTTTTTACCCTTGCGATCAATGTCGATCGATATGCAAGACGAGAGGGAAGGAACTCGCATGTCATGATCGCAACCAAAGTCGCGTAATATCCGTCCCGATTCTGCCCCACTTATGTGAATCTCTTGTCACTCGGAAATGCGACTTGAAAAGGAGGAAATGAGCGAATGGTATAACACACAGAAGTGTTTCTGAAGAAACCATGACAGCACCGGTAGCGCGGAAACTGAGCTCCTATGGTTCTGACGCCAATATAGCGATCACATAAATGAATATACGGCATTTAGGACACCTGTTACGAGCTCTTCTGCAAGAATTATTCGTTTCTCAATCTATTTCCAACAGGATTAAGTTGACTGGCATTGGGATTAAAATGTGTGACGCTTGGACTAAAATGGCTGGCGCAAGGATTAAATGAGTTGGCACGCGGATTAATTCGGATGGCGCTGGGATTAATTGTGGTGGCGCCTGGATTAAATTATTGGCACTGGAATCAAAAATGCTGGCGCTCAGATTAAAATGGCTGGCACCTGGATTATTTTCAATGGTGTTTGGATTAAACTGAGCGGGAAAACCTGTAGATAGAAGATTACAGTGTTTACAGAAACTATATAGCGTGGGTAAAAAATGCATCGAGAGATGGCGGGTAACATGTTCGGAAGGCAACACTATATACAAGAAAAACAGAGTTTACAGAAGCTATATTGCGTGATTAAAAATATGCACGAGAGGGGTGTAACAGTTTTGTAAGGCAACACCACATAGGTGAAAAAAGAACAGCTTACAGAAGTTAATAAGCGGGGTTAAAGATATACGCGAAGACATGGCTGTACCAGGTTCGTAAGGCAACACTTCATAGAACAAACAACGAGTTGATAGTAACTAAGATGAGTGGTCACAAATATGCACGAGATGGTTGTAACAGTTTCGTATGGCAACACTACATAGAACCAAAACAGGGATTACAGAAACTATTATGCGTGGTCAAAAAAATGCATGGACAGATGGCTGTAACATGACCAGAAGGTAACACTATATACAAGAAAAAAAGTTTACAGAAACTATAATGTGTGGTTAAAAAAATGCAGCAGTTTCTAACAAAATTCTAACAGTTTCGTAAGGCAACGCTACATAGGTGAAAACCAGAGTTAACAGAAACATTTCAGCGTGGTTACAAATATGCACGACGACGTGGCTGTACCATGTTCATAAGGCAACACTACATAGAATCGAAAGAGAGTTTAAAAAAATATTATACGTGGTAAAAATTATGCACGAGACGGTTGTAACCGTTTCGTAAGGCAACACTACATAGAAGAATTCCAGGGTTTACAGAAACAATTATGCGTGGTTGAATATATGCACGAGATGGTTGTAACAGTTTCGTAAGCCAACACAAAATAGAAGAAAAAGAGAGTCTACAGAAACTATTATGCGTGGGTAGAAAAATGCACGGAGAGATGGCTGTAGCATGCTCGGAAGCCAACACTATATACAAGAAAAACAGTGTTTACACAAACTATTATGCGTGAATAAAATTATTCATGAGATGGTTTTACCAGGTTCGCAAAGCAACACAACGTAGAAAAAAACATGGTTTACAGAAACTATTATGCGTGGTTAAAATATGCATGGTGACATGGCTGCACCAGGTTCGTAAAGCAACACTACGTAGAACAAAAACAGGGTTTACAGAAACTATTATGCGTGAATAAAATTATGCACGAGATTGATGCAACAGTTTCGTAAGGCAACACTAGAAAGGTGAAAAACAAGTTACGGAAACTATTATGCGTGTTTAAAAATATGCACGAGGTGCTTGTAACAGCTTTGTAAGGCAACATTACAAAGAACAAATACAGGGTTTACAGAAACTATGATGCGTGGTTAAAAATATGCTCGACGACATGGCTGTACCAGGCTCCTAAGGCAACACTACCTAGAACAAAAAGAGGTTTCACAGAAACTATTAGGCGTTGCTAAAAATACGCACGAGATGATTGTAATGGTTTCGTAAGGCAACAGTACATAGAACAAAAAGAGGTTTCACAGAAACTATTAGGCGTTGCTAAAAATATGCACGAGATGATTGTAATGGTTTCGTAAGGCAACACTACCTAGGACATACGCATGGTTTACAGAAACTATTATGTGTTGTTAAAAATATGAACGAGATGGTTGTAACGGTTTCGCAAGGCAGCACTACATAGGAGAAAACCACGGTTTACAGAAACTGTTTTGCTTGGTTAAAAATATGCACGATGTGGTTGTAACAGTTCCGTAAGGCAAAATTACATAGAACAAATACAGGGTTTACAGAAACTATGATGCGGGCTTAAAAATATGCCCGACAACATGTCTGTACCAGGTTCGTAAGTCAACACTACCTAGAACAAAAAGAGGGTTTACAGAAACTATTATGCGTGGTTAAAATTATGCATGAGATGCTTGTAACGGTTTCGTAACGCAACTCTACATAAAACTAAAACAGGGTTTACATAAACTATTATGCGTGGTCAAAAATATTCAGGAGATGGTTGTAACAGTTTCGTAAGGGAACACTACATAGAACGAAAACAGGGTTTATAGAAACTATTAAACTTTGTTGAAAATATGAACGAAACGGTTGTAACGGTTTCGTAAGGCAACACTAGATAGAACAAAAACAGGGTTTACAGAAACTATAATGCGTGGTTAAAAATCTGCATGAGATGGTTGTAACAGTTTCGTAAGGCAACACTACATGGAAAAAAAACAGGGTTTACAGAAACCATTATGCGTTGCTAAAAATATGCACGAGATGGTTGTAACGTTTTCCTAAGGCAACACAACACAGAATGAAAACAGGGTGTACAGAAATATTAGGCGTTGTTAAAAATATGCACGAGATGGTTGAAACGTTTTCGTAAAGCAACACTACATAAAACAAATAAGGGTTTACAGAAACTATTAGGCGTGGTTAAATATATGCACGAGATGGTTGTGACGGTTTCGTAAGGCAACACTACATAGAACAAAAACAGGGTTTACAGAAACTATTAGGCGTTGCGAAAAATATGCACGAGATTGTTGTAACGGTTTCGTAACTCAAGACTACATAGAAATAACACGGGGTTTACAGAAACTATTAGGCGTGGATAAAAATCTGCTTGGCAACATGGCTCTACCAGGTTCATAAGGCAACACTACATAGAACAAGAACAGGGTTTTTAAAAGTTATTTACGTGGGTAAAAATATGCACGAGATGGTTGTAACGGTTTCGTATGGCAACACTACATAGAACAAAACAAGGGTTTACAGAAACAATTATGCGTGGGTAAAAAATGCACGACGACGTGGTTGTGCTATGTTAGTAAGTCAACACTACATAGAACAAAAACAGAGTTTGCAGAACCTTTCAGGCATGGTTAAATATATGCACGACGACATGGCTTTACCAGGTTCGTAAAGCTATGTTCACACTGCGGTCGTAACGTGCGTAACAGCTCTTTAGGCGTATCGAACGTAACGGCTGTAAAAAAAAGTTACGGCAGTTAAGCCGGCGCCTTTGTTCACATTTACTGCTGCGTAAATTACGGCTGTTACAACAGGCCAATTAAATTTGGAGCTGCAGAATCGACGTCACCAGCGGTCCAATATGGCTACTGTCAGCATGCGAGCGCTGGCCGAGATCGAAAGAATTCATGCTCAAAACAAACTTATAGTCATGTATTCATTCGCCCAAAGAAGACGAAGGCGACGCAGAAGGGTTTGGGAGCGGCAAGTATTTCTCGACAGGGCCGTGGACGGCGATTTTCACAACCTTTTCGGCAAGCTCCGAGTTGGTGACGCTGCGATGTTTCATAACTTCATGCGCATGTCGCCCCAGCAGTTCCGCTTCCTTGAAAACCTAGTGAGACCATTCATCGAAGTTCGGAGCACGCATCTGCGGCCATCGATTTCCTCGGCGGATAAACCAGATGCACTGAAAAGAGTCTCGCAAGGCGCACTGCACAAATTTTCACGAACAGCCAACCTAATCGCGTGCACGGAATGGCGGAATGGCACTTCCAGCGCCCGGAGCTGTCTGCAGCCGGGAGGACGGAAGTGTCGTCACCGGCTGTTGAAAACCGAAAGCTTATCGGTCATTGGCTGTGTCGCAACGGTCGTAATATCACAGTCGTAAATGTAACCGACCCTTTAACACTCTCACCCACGATGTTTGCGTGAATTGCGCACGTTGGTACCTTTACGTTCGCAGTCGGAACTAGACGCATACGCTTGTTGCGCTTCCGCTTACGCATGTTACGAAAAATCGGCGCCTTACGAACATAGTCTGAACATAGCATTAGGCTGCACTACATAGAACCAAAAGATAGTTTACAAAAACTATTAGGCGTGGTTAAAAATATGCACGATATGGTTGTAACAGTTTCGTAAGGCAACACTAGATGGAACAAAAACAGGGTTTACAGAACATCTTATGTGTTGTTAAAAATATGCACGAGATAGTTGTAACGGTTTCGTAAGGTAACATCACATAGAACAAAAATAGGGTTTACAGAATTCATTATGTGATGTTAAAAATATGCAAAAGATGGTTGTAATTGTTTCGTCACGCCACACTACATAGAAGAAAAATAGAGTTTACAGAAACTATTAGCCATGGTTAAAAATATGCACGAGATGGTTGTAGCGGTTTCGAAACGCGACACTAAATAGAACAAAAACAGAGTTTACAGAAACTATTAGGCGTGCTTAAAAATCTGATCGACGACATGGCTGTACCAAGTTCATAAGGCAACACTACATAGGACAAAAACAGTGTGTACACAAACTATTATGCCTGGTTAAAATATGCGCGGGATGGTTGTAACTGCTTCGCTTGGTCGCACTACATAGAACAAAAACAGGGTTTACCGAAACTATTATGCGTTCTTAAATACATGCACTAGATGGTTGTAAAAGTTTCGTAAGTCAACACTACAAAGAACAAAAACAGAGTTTGCAGAAAGTATTGAGCGTCGTTAAAATCTGCTCGACGACACGGCTGTAGGAGGTTCATAAGGCAACACTACATAGAACAAGAACAGGGTTTACAGAAACTATTATGCGTGCCTAAAAATATGCACGAGATGGTTGTAAGGGTTTTGTATGGCAACACTACTTAGAACAAAAAAGGGTGTACAGAAACTATTAGGCGTGGTTAAAAATATGCACGAGATGGTTGTGACGTTTTCGTAAAGCAACACTACATAGAACAAAAACAGAGTTTACAGAAAATATTAGGCTGGGTAAAAATCCTCTCGACGACACGGCTGTACCAGGTTCATTAGGCAACACTACATGGAACGAGAACAGGGTTTAGAAAAACTATTATGCGTGGTTTAAAATATGCACGAGATGGTTGCAATGGTTTCGTATGGCAACACTACATAGAACATAGCAAGGGTTTACAGAAACTACTAGGCATGGTTAAAAATGTGCACGAGATGATTGTAACGGTTTCTTAACGCAACGCTACATAAACAATTTAGAGAAACTATTAGCCGTGGTTAAAAATCTGCTCGACGACATGGCTGTTCCAGGTTCATAAGGCAACACTACATAGAACAAGAACTTGGTTTACAGAAACTATTATGCCGGCTTAAATATATGCATGAGATGGTTGTATCAGTTTCGTAAGGCAACACTTCATAGAACAAAGACAGGGTTTAGAGAAACTATTATGCGTTGTTAAAGATATGCACGAGATGGTTGTAACGGTTTCGTAATGCAAAACTACAGAGTACAAAAACAGAGTTTACAGAAACTATTAGGCATGGTTAAAATGTGCACGAGATAGTTGTAACGGTTTCGTAACCCAACACTACATAAACAATTTAGAGAAACTATTAGCCGTGGTTAAAAATCGGCTCGGCGACATGGCTCTACGAGGTTCTTAAGGCAACACTACAAAGAACAAGAACAGGGTTTACAGAAACTATTATGCGTTGTTAAAAATATGCACGAGATTATTGTAACAGCTTCGTAATGTCACACTACATAGAACAAATACAGGGTTTACAGAAACTATGATCCGCGGTTAAAAATATGCTCGACGACATGGCTTTACCAGGTTCGTAATGCAACACTACATAGAACAAGAACAGTGTGTACAGAAACTATTATGCGTGGTTAAAGATATGCACGAGATGGTTGTAGCAGTTTTGTAAGGCAAAACTACATAGAAGAAATACAGGGTTTACAGAAACTATTATGCCTTGCTAAATATATGCACGACATGGTTGTAACGGCTTCGTAAGGCAACACTACATAGAACAAAAATGGGATTTACAGAAACTATTATGCGTAGTTAAAAATATGCACGAGATGGTTGTAACAGTTTGGTAAGGCAAAACTACATAGAACAAATGCACTCAACAGTGGAACGAGATCTGCAACGCGGCAGACGGGCAGATGTACAGCGGGAAGACGTGGAACCTGCTGCGGCACCTGCTCGACGAAACCAAGACCAAGTCGCACCAAAGGGACAGACACGCCAAGCTCATACATCGGGCGGTCTCAGCACACGGCATCGACGAAGTCTCCAGGCGCATTAACGACAAATACCTGCCGACTACACCCACCGAACAACATGCGCCGTACAGCGGCCTGCCTATCCCGAAGCTCGATCGTGACATCGACGTCGAAGAGGTACGCGTGGCCCTGCACGACCTCAACAGCCGGTTGGCAGCCGGCCCGGACCTCGTCACGAACAAGGCGCTCAAGAACCTCGATGACGGCTCGATTGAAAAGCTCGCAAAATACTACAAGTGCTGGAGACCGGGCGCGCTGCCAAAGCTGTGGAAGACAGCCAAGACCATCCTGATCCCCAAGCCGGGGAGGCCGCCGGACACGGATAACCTCCGGCCCACCTCGCTCACCTCCTGTGTGGGCAAGGTGCTGGAGCACGTCCTGCTCAACAGGTGGCAAGACTACATGGAACGAGAAGGGCTGTATCCAGCCATTTTTATCGGCTTCAGACGGCACCTCAGCACGCAGGACGCAATGCTGCAGCTCAAATACCATTAATCGATGATGGCTGCAGCGCCCGCGACAACAAGGCAATCCTAGGGCTAGACCTGCAGAGCGCCTTCGATACGGTGAAACACTCGGCGATTCTGTCCCAAGTCTCCAAGCTCAACATGGGCGAAAGATCCTACAACTACGTCAAGACTTCCTCACGGACAGGACCGTCGAGCTACGAGCAAGCGACCTACAGACGCAACAGAAGAAGCTCGGGAGCACCGGCACACCGCAGGGATCGGTCATTTCGCCGATGCTGTTCAACCTGGTTATGATCGGAGTGGCCGAAAAGCTCGGGCACATCGAAGACGTCAGGCACACCATCTACGCGGGCGTTATCACGCTATGGGTGACCGGTGGCAGCGACGCCCACATCGAGGGCGCGCTGCAAGCCGCCGTCGACGCAATAGAAGATAATCTGGAAGGCACCGGACTGAGATGTTCCCCTAGCAAATCGGAGCTTCTCATACTCCCCCCTACCAAAAACAGCAGAGGCCAGACCAGACAACGCGAACACGAAAAAGTAAGAATCGTCGCCGAATCCGGCAACGTGATCCCCGAGGTCGGCAAAATTAGGATCCTAGGCATGGTTATCGAAAAGCATGGAAAAAACGGCGAAACCATCACCCGTCTCAAGGCAAAAGCAGCCAACGCTATTCGACTCCTGCAACGAGTCACTTCCAGAAAGGCTGGCATGAGAGAGGAGAGCCTAATTAGGCTCGTCCAATCCTTCGTCATCAGCCACGTCGCGCACGTTGCAGCCTACCACAGATGGCTGCAACACGAACAAAACAAAATCAGCGTACTCATCAGAAGAGCGTACAAGATGGCGCTGGGCCTGTTCGAGTCCACGAGCACGACCCGCGTGTTACAACTCGGGATACATAATACGCTTGAAGAAATAGCCGAAGCGCAACGGACCTCTCAACTGGAGCGGATGTCCATGACCAAAGCCGGGAGGAAGCTGCTGGACGATCTGGGAATTAGATACTCGAACGAGGCGGAGATGAAGCTCCCCGTTCCCGAAGAGGTCCGACGCCAGACCAGAATCGACCGCATACCGAGGAACATGAATCCCGAGTTCAACAAGGGAAGAAGAGCGGCGAGGGCCAAGGCTCTCATCGACCGGCATGCCAATGACCAACACGCGTGGTACGTGGACGCGGCCGAATACCAACGGAACGCCTTCGCGGCCGTCGTCATAGAGGCGTCAACCGGCGTCACGAGGACGGTAGCGAGCGTGAGAAGCGCCGGAGCGGAAAAAGCGGAGGAGGTAACCATCGCCCTGGCCATCGCCGACGCTAACTGCCACACGGTGCTGAGTGACTCAAGACAGGCGGTGCGAAACTTCGCCAAAGGCCAAATCTGCAGGGAGGGTGAGCGCGTACTGCATATGGTCCAACTAGAAGAACGAAAAGTACGACTCAAGTGGTTCCCGGCGCACGCGGGCGACGCGTCGGAACGCAATCAGAACCATAATGAGACGGCACACGCATCGGCGCAAGCGCTAACCAACCGCGCCCCGGCGACAGACCATCCGACGTGGTTGGGAACCAAGGACTGAATGATGGATTACAATAAAATCACGAAGGCCTACCGCCTGGCTCGCAGGACTCTCCCTCCCCCACACCCGAGACTGAGTCGAGCGGAGGCGGTAGTACAGAGACAGCTCCAGACCGGATCGCTACCGAGCCCGAGACTGATAAATCGGATATACCCCGAGACATATACGGCAGATATTTATTTATTTATTTATTTAAAAATACCTTACAGGCCTCAAAGTGAGGCATTGAGTAAGGGGGGCAGTACATAGAAAATACATTGAATACAAGACATCTATAAACCGTATCTGTTTACAACCTACAACCAAAGTACAACTGAGGTGAAAAAAGAATTATTTAGATCACGACTCACTAGGGAAAAGAAGAAACATAAAAAAACATAATATAATAACAAGGAATAAATCACACAGATTGTTTTCAGTGAAGTCGTGTAATTAATAACAACAGTAATGATGAAAAACAATGACAGAAAAGTTACGGACGCGACATTCCAACGAAACGGCAAACATAGCGACATAAGAGTAATAATTCGAAAATAAGCTGTAAATATAGTGCAAGTATAGAAAGCATCGTGCGACACACGTAAAACTTCACTTTTCTTTAGTCATGTATTCAGTGAAGGTATCACGGAATGAATCGTAGATAGATTGGCTTGCAATGCTGTCAGGGAGCGAATTCCATATTCTGATAGCACGAGAAAGAGCAGTGCAATGGAATGCCTTTGTAGACCCGTAAAGGCGGGCGGGAACCGCAGACTACACGCACATTTGTGGGACTGCCTTAAATGCCCAAAGGAAGCAAAATCAAGAATGCTCCCACCGCGGCTCCCGGCAGCCGCGAAGAGCTACGACCGAGACGATCAGCTCTGGGCCGTCCAGCATGTCCTCGAAGCGCTCGAAAGGCACGGACACAGCGAGCCGGCAACGGCGAGCAGAGACCCGCGCCGAGCAACGGTGACTTCGAGGATGACGTAGGCCCTCGTCGGGGCACGCGAGTGCCCAACTGCAGGCATAAAGTTGCCTCCAATCCAATCCAATACATAGAACAAAGACAGGGTTCACAAAAACTATTATTTGTTGTTAAAAATATGCACAAGATGGTTGTAATGGTTTCGTAACGCAACACTACATAGAACGAAAACAGAGTTTACAGAAACTCTTAGGCATGGTTAAAAATCTGCTCGACGACATGGCTGTACCAGGTTCATAAGGCAACACTACATAGAACAAGAACGGGGTATAGAGAACCTATTATGCCTGGTTAAATATATGCACGAGATGGTTGTAAGGGTTTCGTATGGCGACACTACATAGAACAAAAAGGGTTTACAGGAACTATTGGGCGTGGCTAAAAATATGCACGAGATAGTTGTAATGGTTTCGTAACGCAACACTAAATAAACAAAAACAGAGTTTACAGAAACTATTATGCGTGGTTAAAAATGTGCTCGACGACATGGCTGTTCCAGGTTCATAAGGCAACACTACATAGAACAAGAACAGAGTTTAATAAATAAAGTTTCTCCAATCCAATCCAATTAAGGAAACTATTATGCGTGGTTAAAATTATGCTTGTGATTGTTGTAACGGTTTCGTATGGCAATACTACATAGAACAAAAAAGGGCTTGCAGAGGCGTGGTTAAAAATATGCACGAGATGGTTTAACGGTTTCGTAACACAACACTACATAGAACAAAAATAGAGTTTACAGAAACCATTATGCGTGATTAAAAATGCACAAGAGATGGTTGTAACTGTTTCGTAATGCAACTCTACATAGGTGAAAAACAGAGCTTACAGAAACTATTATGCGTGGTTAAAAAATGCACGACCCCGTGGTTGTACCAGGTTAGTAAGTCAACACTACATTGAACAAATAGAGAGTATACAGAAACTTTTAGGTGTGGTTAAAGATATGCTCGACGACATGGCTGTACCAGGTTCATAAGGCAACTCTTCATAGAAGAAGAACAGGGTTTACAGAAACAATTATGCGTGCTTAACAATATGCATGAGATCGTTGTAACAGTTTCGTTAGGCAACACTACATAGAACAAAGACAGGGTTTACAGAAACTATTATGCGTTGTTAAATATATGCACGAAATGGTTGTAACGGTTTCGTAACGCAACACTACATAGAACAAAACAGAGTTTACAGAAACTATTACGTCTTGCTAAAGATATGCACAAGATGGTTGTAATAGTTTCGTAAAGCAACACTAAATAGAACAAAAATACAGTTTACAGAAACTATTAGGCGTGGTCAAAAATGTGCTCGACGACATGGCTGTACCAGGTTAATATTGCAACACTGCATAGAACAAGAACAGGATTCAAAGAAAATATTAGGCGTGCTTAAAAATGGGCATGAGATGGTTGTAACAATTTCGTAAGGCAACACTACATAGAACAAAAACGGGGTTTACAGAAACTATTATGCGTTGTTAAAAATATGCACGAGATGGTTGTAATGGCTTCGTAAGGCAACACTACATCGAACAAAAACGGTGTTTACAGAAACAATTATGTGTTGTAAAAAATGTGCACGAGATGGTTGTATCGGTATCGTAAGGCAACACTACATAGAACAAAGATAGGGTTTACAGAAACTATTGGGTGTAGTTAAAACTATGCACAAGATGGTTGTAATGGTTTCGTAACGCAACACTACGTAGAACAAAAATATAGTTTACAGAGAGTATTAGGTGTGGATTAAAACCTGCTCGACGACATGGCTGTACCAGGTACATAAAGCAACACTACATAGAACAAGAACAGGGTTTAGAGAAACCATAATGCGTGGTTAAAAATATGCACGAGATGGTTGTATCGGTTTCGTATGTCAACGCTACAAAGAACAAAACAAGGGTTTAAAGAAACTATGAGGTGTGGTTTAAAATATGCACGAGAGGGTTGTAACGGTTTTTTAACGCAACACTACATGGAAATAAAACAAAGTTTACGGGAACTATTGGGCGTGGTTAAATATCTGCTCGACGACATGGCTGTAACAGGTTCATAAGGCAATACTACATAAAACAAGAACTGCTTTTACAGAAACTATTATGCGTGATTTAAAATATGCAGGATACGATTGGAACGCTTTGGTATGGCAGCACTACATGGAACAAAAAAGGGTTTACAGAAACTATTATGCGTGATTAAATATATGCTTGAGATGGTTGCAACAGTTACGTAAGGCAACACTACATAAAACAAAAAGAGGGTTTGCAGAAAATATTTTGCGTTGCTTAAAATATGCACGAGATGGTCGTAGCAGTTTCGTAAGGTAACACTACATCGAACAAAAACAGGGTTTACAGAAACTAATATGCGTTGTTAAAAATATGCACAAGATGGTTGTATCGGTTTCGTAAGGCGACACTATATGAAGCAAAAATAGGGTTTACAGAAACTATTATGTGTTTTTTTAAAATATGCACAAGATGGTTGTAATGGTTTCGCAACGCAACATTGCATAGAACAAAGATAGAGTTTACAGAAACTGTGATGCGTGGTTAAAAAATCTGCTCGACGACATGGCTGTACCAGGTTAATAAGGCAACACTACATAGATGAACAACAGGGTTTACAGAAACTACTTTGCGCGGTTAAATATATGCACGAGGTGGTTGTAACAGCTTCGAAAGCCAACACTACATAGAACAAATACAGGGTTTACAGAAACTTTGATGCATGGTTAAAAATATGCTCAACGACATGGCTGTACCAGGTTCGTATGACAGAAACTATTATGCGTGCCTAAAGATATGCACAAGATGGTTTTGACAGTTTCGTAAGGCAACAATACACAGAACAAGAACACGGTTTACAGAAACTGTTAGGCGTGGTTAAAGATATGCATGAGATGGTTGCAACAGTTTCGTAAGGCAACACTACATAGGACAACGCCAGGGTTTACAGAAACTACAATGCGTTGCTAAAAATATCCACGATATGGTTGTAACGGTTTCATAAGGCAATGTTTAGATAAAAAAACAGGGTGTACAGAAACCTTTATGCGTGGTGTAAATATGCACGACTTGGCTGTGGCAGCTTCGTAAGGCAACACTACAATGACGTAAAACAGGGTGTACAGAAACTATTTTGCGTGGTTAAATATATTCACGTGGTGGTTGCAACAATTTCGTAACGCAACACTACATAGAACAAATACAGGGTTTACAAAAACTATAATGCGTGGGTAAAAATATGCTCGACGACATGGTTGTACCAGGTTCATAAGGCAACACAACATTGAACAACGACTGGGTTTAGAGAAACTAGTTTGCGTTGCTAAAAATGTGCACGAGATGGTTGTAATGGATTCGTATGACAACACTAAACAAGAAAAGAAGAGGGTTTACAGAAAGTATTATGCGTGGTTAAAATTAAGCACGGGATGGTTGTAACAGTTTCGTAAGGCAACACTATATACAAGAAGAACAGAGTTTACAGAAACTAGTATGCGTTGCTTAAAATATGACCGAGATGGTTGAAACGGTTTGGTAAGGCAACACTACATAGAACAAAAACAGGGTTTGCATAAACTATTATGCGTTGTTAAAATATGCTCGAGATGGTTGTAACGGTTTCGTAACACAACACTACATAGAACAAATACAGGGTTTACAGAAACTATTATGCGTTGTTAAAAATATGCACGATATCGTGGTAACGTTTTCGTAAGGCAACGCTACATAGAACAAAAGCAGGCTTCATAGAAACTATTATGCGTTGTTAGAGATAGGCACGAGATGGTTGTAACAGTTTCGTATGGTAACACTACATAGGACAAAAACAGGGTTTACAGAAACTATTAGGCGTTGTTAAAAATCTGCTCGACGAGATGGCTGTACCAGGTTCATAAGGCAACACTACATAGAAGAAGAACACACTTTACAGAAACTATTATGCGTGGTCAAAATTATGCATGAGATGGTTGTAACAGTTTCGTAAGGCAACACTACATTGCATTAAAACAGGGTTTAAAGAAACAATCTTGCGCGGTTAAAAATATGCACGAGGTGGTTGTAACAGGTTCGTAAGGATCAACACTACATAGAACAAATACAGGGTTTACAGAAACTATTATTTGTGGTTAAAGATATGCACGAGATGGTTGTAACGGTTTCGTATGGGGCCACTACACAGAACAAAAAGAGGGTTTACAGAAACTATTATGCGTTGTTAAAAATATGCACGAAACGGTTGTAACAGTTTGGTAACGCCCCACTAAATAGAACAAAAACAGAGGTTACAAAAACTATTAGGCTTGGTTTAAAATCTGCTCGGCGAGATGGCTGTACCAGGTTCATAAGGCTACACTACATAGAACAAGAACAGGGTTTACAGAAACTATTATGCTTGGCAAAAATATGCACGCGATGGTTGTAACAGTTTCGTAAGGCAACACTACTAATGACAAGAATAGGGTTTAAAGAAACTATTATGCGTTGCTAAAACATATGCACGAGTTGGTTGAAACGGTTTCGTAAGGCAACACTACATAGGACAAGAACAGGGTGTACAGAAACGAATATGCGCGGTTAAAAATATGCACGAGATGGTTGTAACGGTTTCGTAACGCAACACTACATAGATCAAGAGCAGAATTTGCAGAAAGTATAAGGCGTGGTTAAAGATCTGCTCGACGACATGGCTGTACAAGGTTCCTAAGGCAACACTTCACAGCACAAGAACAGAGTTTGCAGAAACTATTATGCGTGGTTAAAAATACGCATGAGATGGCTGTAAATGTTTCGTAACGCAAAACTACATAGAACAAAAACAGAGTTTGCAGAAACTATTTGGCGTGGTTTAAAATCAGCTGGGCGACAAGGCTTTACCAGGTTCGTAAGGCAACACTACATAAAAAAAAACATTGTTGTCACAACCTACTGTGCGTGGTTAAAGATATGCACGAGATGGTTGTAACAGTTTCATAAGGCAACACTACATAGAACAACGACAGGGTTTACAGAAACTATTATGCGTTGCTAAATATATTCACGTGATGGTTGTAACGGTTTCGTAAGGCAACACTACCTAGAACAAAACCAGCGTTTACAGAAACTAATGTGGCTGATTAGAAATATGAACGAGATGGTTTTAACGGTTTCTTAAGGCAACACTACACAGGACAAGAACAGGGTTTACAGAAAGTATTAGGCGTGGTTAAAAATATGCTTGAGATGGTTGTAACAGTTTCGTAAGGCAACAGTAGAGAGCACAAGAGCAGAGTTTACAGAAACTAGCATGCGTTGGTAAAAATATGCACCAGATATTTGTAACGGTTTCGTAAGGCAACGCTACATAAAAAATACGGGGCTTACAGAAACTATTATGCGTGGTTAAATATACGCACGAGATGATTGAAATGGTTTCGTAAGGCAATACTTTATAGAACAAGAACAGGGTTTACAGAATATATTATGCTTGGTTCAAAATATGCACGAGATGGTTGTAACTGTTTCGTAAGGCAACACTACATAAAACAAGAACAGTGTTTACAGAAAATATTATGCGTGGTTATAGATACGCTCGATAACACGGCTCTACCAGGTTCATAATGCAACACTTCGTAGAACAAGAACAGGGTTCACTGAAACTATTATGCGTTGCTAGAAATATTCAGGAGATGGTTGTAACGGTTTCGTAAGGCAATGCTTAGATAAAAACCAGGGTTTACAGAAACTGTTACGCGTGGTGAAAATATACACGAGGTGGTTGTAACAGCTCCGTAAGGCAAAACTACATAGAACAAATACAAGGTTTAAAGAAAATATGATGCGTGGGTAAAAATATGCTCGACGACATGGCTGTACCAGGTTCGTAAGGCAACACTACATAGAACAAAAGCAGGGTTTACAGAAACTATTTTGCGTTGCTAAAGCATCAACGAGATAGTTGCAACGGTTTCGTAACGCAGCACTACATAAAACAAAAATAGGGTTTACAGAAACAAATATGTGTTGATAAAGATATGCACGAGATGGTTGCATCGGTTTCGTAAGGCAACACTACATAGAATTACGACAGGGATTACAGAAAATACAATGCGTTGCTAAAAATATGCACGAGATGGTTGTAACGGTTTCGTAAGGCAACTCTACATAGAGCAAAAACAGGGTTTCCAGAAACCATCATGCGTTGTTAAAAATACGCACGAGATGGTTGAACCGGTTTCTAACGCAACGCTATGTAGAACAAATACAGGGTTTACAGGAACTATGATGCGTGTTTAAATATATGCTCAACGACATGGCTGTACCAGGTTCGTATGGCCACACTACATAGAACAAGAACAGGGTTTACAGAAACTCTTATGCGTGCCTAAAGATATGCACAAGATGTTTGTAACAGTTTCATAAGGCAACAAAAACAGGGTGTACAGAAACTATTACGTGTTGCTAAAAATATGCACGGGATGGTTGTAACGGTTTCGTAAGGCAACACTACATAGAACAAAAACAGATTTACAGAAGCTATTATGCATTGTTAAAAATATGCACGAGATGGTTTTACCAGCTTCGTAAGGCAACACTACATAGAACAAATACAGGTTTTACCGAAATTATTAAGCCTGGTTAAAATATGCAAGAGATGGTTGTAACAGTTTCGTAAGGCAACACTACACAGAACAAGAACAGGGTTTACAGAAACTGTTATGCGTAGTTAAATATATGCATGAGATGCTTGTAACAGTTTCGTAAAGCAACACTTCATAGAACAACGACAGGGTGTACAGAATCTATTAGCGTTGCTAAAGACATGCACGAGATGGTTGTAACCGTTTCCTAAGGCAATACTTAGATGAAAAACAGGGTTTACTGAAACAATTATGCGTGGTTAATATATGCACGACATGGTTGTAACAGTTTCGCAAGGCAACACTACAATGTATTAAAACAGGGTTTAAAGGAACTATTTTGCGTGCTTAAAAATATGCACGAGGTGGTTGTAACAGGCTCGTAAGGCTACACTACATCGAACAAGAACAGGGTTTGCAGAAACTATTATGCGTCGTTAAAGGTATGCAGGCGATGGTTGTAACAGTTTCGTAAGGCAACACTGCATAGAACAAAAACAGAGTTTACAGAAAGTATTATGCGTTGTAAAATATATGCACGAGATGGTTGCAAACGGTTTCGTAACACAACACTACATAGAACTAAAAAAGTGTTTACAGAAACTATTTGGCGTGGTTCAAAATCTGCTCGACGACATGGCTGTACCAGGTTCATAAGGCAAAACTACATAGAAGAAGAGCAGGGTTTACAGAAAATATTATGCGTGGTAAATTATATGCACGAGATGGTTGTAAAAGTTCCGTAAGGTAACACTACATGTAGTGTTACCTGTACAGTGTAGTGTACTGTTTAGTGTACATGTGTAGTGTTGCCTAATGAACCTGGTACATGGCTGTACCTGGTTCATTAGGCAACACTACACAGAACAAGAAAAGGGTTCACAGAAACTATTAGGCGTGGTTAAATATATGCACGCGATGTCTGTACCAGGTTCATCAGCCTACGCTACATAGAAGAAGAACAGGGTTTACAGAAAATTTTAGGCGTGGTTAAAAGAATGCACGCGATGGTTGTAACAGTTTTGTAGGGCAACACTACATGGAACAAGAACCGGGTTTGTTGAAACTAGTATGCGTTGTTAAAATTATGCACGAGATGCTTGTAACGGTTTCGAAATGCAACACTACCTAGGACAAGAACAGAATTTACAGAAACTATTAGGCGTGGTTAAAAATCTGCTCGACGACATGGCTGTACAGGTTCATTAGGCAACACTACATAGAACAAGAACAGGCTTTACAGAAACTATTATGCATGGTTAAAATATGCATGAGATGGTTTTAACAGTTTCGTAAGGCAACACTACCTAGAACAAGAACACGATGTACAGAAACTAGTATCCGTTGTTAAACATATGCACGAGATGATTGTAACGGTTTCGTAAGGCAACACTACATAGAACAAAAACAGGGTTTTCAGAAACTATTATGCGTTGGTAAAATATGCACGTGATGGTTGTAACGGTTTACAAAAACTATGATGCGTGGATAAAAATATGCTCGACGACATGGCTGTACCAGGTTCATAAGGCAACACAACATGGAACAACGACAGGGTTTAGAGAAACTAGTTTGCGTTGCTAAAAATATGCACCAGATGGTTATAACGGTTTCCTAAGGCAATACTTAGATAAAAAACAGTATTTAGACAAACTATTATGCATGGTTAGGATATGCACGACATGGTTGTAACAGTTTCGTAAGGCAACACTAGAATGGAATAAAACAGGGTTTAAAGAAACTATTTTACGTGGTTAAAAATATGCACGAGGTGGTTTTAACTGGTTCGTAAAGCAACACTACATAGAACAACAACAGAGCTTACAGAAACTATTGTGTATGGTTAAAAATATACACAAAATATTTGTAACAGTTTCGTAAGGAAGCACTACATAGAACATAAACAGAGTTTACAGAAACAAATGGACATGGTGAAAGATATGCTCGATGACATGGCTGTACGAGGTTCATAAGCAACACTACAGAGAAGAAGAACAGGGTTTACAGAAACTATTATACGTTGTTAAAGATATGCACGATATGGTTGTAATAGCTTCGGTAAGGCAACTTTACATAGAACAAAAACCGGGTTTATAGAAACTATTATGCGTTGTTAAAGATATGCATGAGATGGTTCTAACGGTTTGGTAATACAACACTACATAGAGCAAAAAAAGAGTTTACAGAAACGATTAGAAGTGGTTAAAAATATGGACGAGATGGTTGTAACAGCTTCGTAAGGTAACACTACATAGGACAAAAGCAGACTTTACAGAAACTATTAGGCGTGGTTTAAAATCTGCGTGAGGACATGGCTATACCAGGTTCATAAGGCTACACTACATAGAACAAGAACACGGTTTACAGAAACCATTATGCGTGGTTAAAAATATGCACGCGATGGTTGTAACAGTTTCGGAAGGGAAAACTACATAGAACAAGAACAGGGTTTACAGAAATAGTATGCGTTCCTAAAAATATGCACGATATGGTTGTAACGGTTTCGTAAGGCAACACTACATAGGACAAGAACAGAGTGTACAGGAACTATTAGGCGTGGTTAAACATCTGCTCGACGACATGGCTGTACCAGGTTCATAAGGCAACACTATATGGAACAAGAACAAACTTTACAGAAACTATTAGGCGTGGTCAAAAATACGCATGAGATGGTTGTAACACTTTCGTAAGGCAACACTACATAGGACAAGAACAGGGTTTACAGAAACTACTATGCGCTGTACAAAATATGCACGTGATTGTTCCAACGGTTTCGTAACGCAACACTTCATAGGACAAGAACAGAGTTTGCAGAAACTATTAGGCATGGTTAAAAATCTGCTCGACGACATGGCTCTACCAGGCTCATAAGGCAACACTAGAGAGAACAAGAACAGGGTTTACAGAAGCTATTATGTGTTGTTAAAAATATGCACCACATGGTTGTAACGGTTTCATAACAGAACACTACATAAAACAAAAAAGAGTTTTCAGAAACTATTAGGCGTGGTTCAAAATATGCTCGATGACATGGCTGTACGAGGTTCATAAGGCAACACTACATAGAACAAGAACAGTGTTTACAGAAACTATTATGCGTGGTTAAATGTATGCACGAAATGGTTGTAACAGTTTCGTAAGGTAACACTATATAGGACAAAAAGAGGGTTTACAGAAAAGACTATGCTTTAGTAAAAATAGGCACAATATTGTTGTAACGCTTCCATAAGCCAACAGTACATAGAACAAGAACAGGGTTTACACAGACTATTATGCGTGGTTAAATATATGCTCGAGATGGTTGTAACGGTTTCGTAAGTAACACTACGTAGGACAAAAAGGGGCTTTACAGAAACTACTATGCGTTGGTAAAAATAGGCACGATATGATTGTAACGCTTTCGTAAGGCAACAGTACATAGAACAAAAACAGGGTTTACGGAAACAATTATGCGTTGTTAAAAATATGCACGAGGCCGTTGTAACAGTTTTATAACGCCACACTATATAGAACAAAAACAGAGTTTAGAAAAACAATTCGGCGGGGTTTAAAATCTGCTCGTCGACATGGCTGTACCAAGTTCATAAGGCTACAGTACATAGAACAAGAACAGGGTTTACAGAAACTATTTGGCCTGGTCAAAAATATGCACGCGATGGTTGTAACAGTTTCGTAAGGCAACACTACATGGAACAAGAACAGGGTTTACAGAAAATAGTATGCTTTGTTTAAAAAATGCACGAGATGGTTGTAACGGCTTCGTAGACAACACTATCTAGGACACGAACAGAGTTTACAGAAACTATAAGGCATGGTTAAAAATCTGCTCGACGACATGACTGTACCAGGTTCATTACGCAACACTACCTAGAACAAGAACAGGCTTTAAAGAAACTATTATAGGTGGTTAAAAATATGCATGAGATGGTTGTAACAGTTTCGTAAGGCAACACTACTAAGGAGGAGAGCAGGCTTTACAGAAACTATTATGCGCGGTTAAAAATATGCACGTGATGTTAGTAACGGTTTTGTACTGCAACACTAAAATGGATTAAAACAGGGTTTACAGAAACCATTATGCGTGGTTAAAAATATGCACGAGATGGTTGTAACGGTTTCATAAGGCACTACTACGTAGAACACAAACAGGGCTTACAGAAACTATTGTGCGTGCTTAAAAATATACACAAAATATTTGTAACAGTTTCGCAAGGTGGCACTATATATAACAAAAACAGAGTTTACAGAAACTAATGGGCGTGGTTAAATATATGCTCGACGACATGGCTGTACGAGGTTCATAAGGCAACACTGCATAGAACAAGAACAGGGAGAACAGAAACTATTATGCGTGGTTAAATGTATGCACGAGATGGTTGTAAGAGTTTCGTGAGGTAACACTACATAGGACAAAGAGAGGGTGTACAGAAAAGACTATGCGTTGGTAAAAATAGGCACGATATGGTTGTAACGCTTTCATAAGGCAACAGTACATAGAACAAGAACAGGGTTCACAGAAACTATTATGCGTGGTTAAATATATGCACGAGATGGTTGTAACAGTTTCGTAAGGTAACACTACATAGGACAGAAAGAGGGTTTCCAGAAACTACTATGCGTTGGTAAAAATAGGCATGATATGGTTGTAACGCTTTCGTAAGGCAACAGTACATAGAACAAAAAAAGGGTTTACGGAAACAATTATGCGTTGTTAAAAATATGCGCGAGTCGGTTATAACAGATTTGTACCGCCACACTACAGAGAACAAAAACAGAGTTTAGAAAAACTATTAGGCGGGGTTTAAAATCTGCTCGGCGACATGGCTGTACCAGGTTCATAAGGCTAGACTACATGGCACCGGAACAGGGTTTACAGATAATACTATGCGTTGTTAAAAAATGCACGTGATGGTTGTAACGGTTTCGTAGACAACACTACCTAGGACACGAACAGAGTTTACAGAAACTATTAGGCGTGGTTAAAAGTCTACTCGACGACAAGGCTGTACCAGGTTCATTAGGCAACACTACATAGAACAAGAACAGGGTTTATAGAAACAATTATGCGTTGGTAAAGATAAGCACGAGATGGTTGTAACGGTTTCGTAACACAACACTACATAGAACAAAAAAGATTTTACAGAAACTATTAGGCGTGGTTCAGGATATGCTCGACGACATGGCTGTACCAGGTTCTTAAGGCAACACTACATAGATCAAGAACAGGGTTTACAGAAACTAGTATGCATTGTTAAAAATATGCACGAGATGTTTGTAACGGTTTCGTAGACAACACTACCTAGGACACGAAGAGAGTTTACAGAAACTATTAGGCGTTGTTAAAAATCTGCTCGACGATATGGCTGTACCAGGTTCATTAGGCAACACTACATAGAACAAGAACAGGCTTTACAGAAACTATTATGCATGGTTAAAATATGCATGAGATGGTTTTAACAGTTTCGTAATGCAACACTACCTAGAACAAGAACACGATGTACAGAAACTAGTATCCGTTGTTAAACATATGCACGAGATGATTGTAACGGTTTCGTAAGGCAACACTACATAGAACAAAAACAGGGTTTTCAGAAACTATTATGCGTTGGTAAAATATGCACGTGATGGTTGTAACGGTTTACAAAAGCTATGATGCGTGGATAAAAATATGCTCGACGACATGGCTGTACCAGGTTCATAAGGCAACACAACATGGAACAACGACAGGGTTTTGAGAAACTAGTTTGCGTTGCTAAAAATATGCACGAGATGGTTATAACGGTTTCCTGAGGCAATACTTAGATAAAAAACAGGATTTAGACAAACTATTATGCATGGTTAGTATATGCACGACATGGTTGTAACAGTTTCGTAAGGCAACACTAGAATGGAATAAAACAGGGTTTAAAGAAACTATTTTACGTGGTTAAAAATATGCACGAGGTGGTTTTAACTGGTTCGTAAAGCAACACTACATAGAACAACAACAGAGCTTACAGAAACTATTGTGCATGGTTAAAAATATACACAAAATATTTGTAACAGTTTCGTAAGGAAGCACTACATAGAACATAAACAGAGTTTACAGAAACAAATGGACATGGTGAAAGATATGCTCGATGACATGGCTGTACGAGGTTCATAAGCAACACTACAGAGAAGAAGAACAGGGTTTACAGAAACTATTATACGTTGTTAAAGATATGCACGATATGGTTGTAATAGCTTCGGTAAGGCAACTTTACATAGAACAAAAACCGGGTTTATAGAAACTATTATGCGTTGTTAAAGATATGCATGAGATGGTTCTAACGGTTTGGTAATACAACACTACATAGAGCAAAAAAAGAGTTTACAGAAACGATTAGAAGTGGTTAAAAATATGGACGAGATGGTTGTAACAGCTTCGTAAGGTAACACTACATAGGACAAAAGCAGACTTTACAGAAACTATTAGGCGTGGTTTAAAATCTGCGTGAGGACATGGCTATACCAGGTTCATAAGGCTACACTACATAGAACAAGAACACGGTTTACAGAAACCATTATGCGTGGTTAAAAATATGCACGCGATGGTTGTAACAGTTTCGGAAGGGAAAACTACATAGAACAAGAACAGGGTTTACAGAAATAGTATGCGTTCCTAAAAATATGCACGATATGGTTGTAACGGTTTCGTAAGGCAACACTACATAGGACAAGAACAGAGTGTACAGGAACTATTAGGCGTGGTTAAACATCTGCTCGACGACATGGCTGTACCAGGTTCATAAGGCAACACTATATGGAACAAGAACAAACTTTACAGAAGCTATTAGGCGTGGTCAAAAATACGCATGAGATGGTTGTAACACTTTCGTAAGGCAACACTACATAGGACAAGAACAGGGTTTACAGAAACTACTATGCGCTGTACAAAATATGCACGTGATTGTTCCAACGGTTTCGTAACGCAACACTTCATAGGACAAGAACAGAGTTTGCAGAAACTATTAGGCATGGTTAAAAATCTGCTCGACGACATGGCTCTACCAGGCTCATAAGGCAACACTAGAGAGAACAAGAACAGGGTTTACAGAAGCTATTATGTGTTGTTAAAAATATGCACCACATGGTTGTAACGGTTTCATAACAGAACACTACATAAAACAAAAAAGAGTTTTCAGAAACTATTAGGCGTGGTTCAAAATATGCTCTATGACATGGCTGTACGAGGTTCATAAGGCAACACTACATAGAACAAGAACAGTGTTTACAGAAACTATTATGCGTGGTTAAATGTATGCACGAAATGGTTGTAACAGTTTCGTAAGGTAACACTACATAGGACAAAAAGAGGGTTTACAGAAAAGACTATGCTTTAGTAAAAATAGGCACAATATTGTTGTAACGCTTCCATAAGCCAACAGTACATAGAACAAGAACAGGGTTTACACAAACTATTATGCGTGGTTAAATATATGCTCGAGATGGTTGTAACGGTTTCGTAAGTAACACTACGTAGGACAAAAAGGGGCTTTACAGAAACTACTATGCGTTGGTAAAAATAGGCACGATATGATTGTAACGCTTTCGTAAGGCAACAGTACATAGAACAAAAACAGGGTTTACGGAAACAATTATGCGTTGTTAAAAATATGCACGAGGCCGTTGTAACAGTTTTATAACGCCACACTATATAGAACAAAAACAGAGTTTAGAAAAACAATTCGGCGGGGTTTAAAATCTGCTCGTCGACATGGCTGTACCAAGTTCATAAGGCTACAGTACATAGAACAAGAACAGGGTTTACAGAAACTATTTGGCCTGGTCAAAAATATGCACGCGATGGTTGTAACAGTTTCGTAAGGCAACACTACATGGAACAAGAACAGGGTTTACAGAAAATAGTATGCTTTGTTAAAAAAATGCACGAGATGGTTGTAACGGCTTCGTAGACAACACTATCTAGGACACGAACAGAGTTTACAGAAACTATAAGGCATGGTTAAAAATCTGCTCGACGACATGACTGTACCAGGTTCATTACGCAACACTACATAGAACAAGAACAGGCTTTAAAGAAACTATTATGGGTGGTTAAAAATATGCATGAGATGGTTGTAACAGTTTCGTAAGGCAACACTACTAAGGAGGAGAGCAGGCTTTACAGAAACTATTATGCGCGGTTAAAAATATGCACGTGATGTTAGTAACGGTTTTGTACTGCAACACTAAAATGGATTAAAACAGGGTTTACAGAAACCATTATGCGTGGTTAAAAATATGCACGAGATGGTTGTAACGGTTTCATAAGGCACTACTACGTAGAACACAAACAGGGCTTACAGAAACTATTGTGCGTGCTTAAAAATATACACAAAATATTTGTAACAGTTTCGCAAGGTGGCACTATATATAACAAAAACAGAGTTTACAGAAACTAATGGGCGTGGTTAAATATATGCTCGACGACATGGCTGTACGAGGTTCATAAGGCAACACTGCATAGAACAAGAACAGGGAGAACAGAAACTATTATGCGTGGTTAAATGTATGCACGAGATGGTTGTAAGAGTTTCGTGAGGTAACACTACATAGGACAAAAAGAGGGTGTACAGAAAAGACTATGCGTTGGTAAAAATAGGCACGATATGGTTGTAACGCTTTCATAAGGCAACAGTACATAGAACAAGAACAGGGTTCACAGAAACTATTATGCGTGGTTAAATATATGCACGAGATGGTTGTAACAGTTTCGTAAGGTAACACTACATAGGACAGAAAGAGGGTTTCCAGAAACTACTATGCGTTGGTAAAAATAGGCATGATATGGTTGTAACGCTTTCGTAAGGCAACAGTACATAGAACAAAAAAAGGGTTTACGGAAACAATTATGCGTTGTTAAAAATATGCGCGAGTCGGTTATAACAGATTTGTACCGCCACACTACAGAGAACAAAAACAGAGTTTAGAAAAACTATTAGGCGGGGTTTAAAATCTGCTCGGCGACATGGCCGTACTAGGTTCATAAGGCTACACTACATGGCACCGGAACAGGGTTTACAGATAATACTATGCGTTGTTAAAAAAATGCACGTGATGGTTGTAACGGTTTCGTAGACAACACTACCTAGGACACGAACAGAGTTTACAGAAACTATTAGGCGTGGTTAAAAGTCTACTCGACGACAAGGCTGTACCAAGTTCATTAGGCAACACTACATAGAACAAGAACAGGGTTTATAGAAACAATTATGCGTTGGTAAAGATAAGCACGAGATGGTTGTAACGGTTTCGTAACACAACACTACATAGAACAAAAAAAGATTTTACAGAAACTATTAGGCGTGGTTCAGGATATGCTCGACGACATGGCTGTACCAGGTTCTTAAGGCAACACTACATAGATCAAGAACAGGGTTTACAGAAACTAGTATGCATTGTTAAAAATATGCACGAGATGTTTGTAACGGTTTCGTAGACAACACTACCTAGGACACGAAGAGAGTTTACAGAAACTATTAGGCGTTGTTAAAAATCTGCTCGACGATATGGCTGTACCAGGTTCATTAGGCAAAACTACATAGAAGAAGAACAGGCTTTACAGAAACTATTATGGATGGTTAAAAATATGCACGTGATGGTAGTAACGGTTTCGTAAGGCAACACTACAATGGATTAAAACAGGGTGTAAAGAAACTATTTTGCGTGGTTAAAAATATGCACGACGTGGTTGTAACAGATTCGTAAGGCAACATTCCATAGAACAAATACAGGGTGTACAGAAACCATTATGCAATGTTAAAAATATGCACGAGATGGTTGTAACGGTTTCGTAAGGCACCACTACAAAGAACAAAAAGAGGGTTTACAGGAACTATTATGCGTTGTTAAAAATATGCACGAAACGGTTGTAACAGTTTTGTAACGCCCCACTAAATAGAACAAAAACAGAGTTTACAAAAAATATTAGGCTTGGTTTAAAATCTGCTCGGCGAGATGGATGTACCAGGTTCATAAGGCAACACTACATAGAACAAGAACAGGCTTTACAGAAACTGTAAACAGTTGTAACAGTTTCGTAAGGCAACGCTACATTGGATTAAAACAGGGTTTAAAGAAACTATTTTGCGTGGTTAAAAATATGCACGAGGTGGTTGTGACAGGATCGTAAGGCAATACTACATAGAACAAATACAGGGTTTACAGAAACTATTATGCCTGGTTAAAAATATGCACAAGATGGTTGTAACGGTTTCCTAAGGCACCACTATACGGAACAAAAACAGGGCTTTCAGAAACTATTGTAGGTGGTTAAAAATATAAACGAATTATTTGTAACAGTTTCGTAAGGAAGCACTATATAGAACAAAAACAGAGCTTACAGAAACTAATAGACGTGGTTAAAGATATGCTCGACGACGTGGCTGTACGAGGTTCATAAGGCAACACTACAGAGAACAAGAACGGGGTTTACAGAAACTATTATGCGTTGTTAAAAATATCCACGAGATGGTTGTAACGGTTTCGTGAGGTTACACTACATAGGACAAAAAGAGGGTTTTCAGAAAATACTATGTGTTGGTAAAAATAGGCACGATATGGTTGAAACGCTTTCGTCAGGTACGGTCATCATCATCATCGTCAGCCTAGTTACGCCCACTGCAGGGCAAAGGCCTCTCCCATACTTCAACTACCCCGGTCATGTACTAATTGTGGCCATGTTGTCCCTGCAAACGTCTTAATGTCATCCGCCCACCTAACTTTCTGCTGCCCCCTGCTACGCTTCCCTTCCCTTGGAATCCAGTCCGTAACCCTTAGTGATCATCGGTTATCTTCCCTACCCATTACATGTCCGGCCCACGCCCATTTCTTTTTCTTGATTCCAATAAGATGTTGTTTACCCGCGTTTGTGGCCTCACCGAATCTGCTCTTTTCTTATCCCTTAACGTT
The DNA here is from genome assembly GCF_023375885.2 of Dermacentor andersoni. NCBI lineage: Eukaryota > Metazoa > Arthropoda > Arachnida > Ixodida > Ixodidae > Dermacentor > Dermacentor andersoni. The sequence goes on from NW_027314752.1 coordinate 17,158,747, forward strand.
ACACCCATCATTTTTCTTTCCATAGCTCTTTGCGTCGTCCTCAATTTCAGCAGAACCCTTTTCGTAATCCTCCAGGTTACTGCCCCGTTTGTGAGTACTGGTAACACACAGGTGTTATACACTTTCCTTTTGAGGGATAGTGGCAACCTGCTGTTCATGATTTGAGAATGCCTGCCAAACGCACCCCAGCCCATTCTTATTCTACTGGTTATTTCCGTCTCATGATCCGGATCCGTGGTCACTACCTGCCCTTAGTAGATGTATTCCCTTACCACTTCCAGTGCTTCGCTACCTATCGTAAACTGCTGTTCTCTTCCGAGACTGTTAAACAATACTTTAGTTTTCTGCAGATAAATTTTCAGACCCACCCTTCTGCTTTGCCTCTCCAGGTCAGTGAGCATGCATTGCAATCGGTCTCCTGAGTTACTAAGCAAGGCAATATCATCAGCGAATGGCAAGTTGCTAAGGTATTCTGCATCAACTTTTATCCCCGATTCTTCCCACTCCAGGCCTCTGAATACCTCCTGTAAACATGCTGTGAATAGCATTGGAGAGATCGTATCTCCCTGTCTGACGCCTTTCTTTATAGGGATTTTTTTGCTTTCTTTGTGGAGGACTACGGTGGTTGTGGAGCCGCTATATATATCTTCCAGTATTTTTACATATGGCTCATCTACACCCTCTTTCCGTAATGCCTCCATGACTGATGAGGTTTCGACTGAATCAAACGCTTTCTCGTTATCAATGAAAGCTATATATAAGGGTTGGTTATATTCTGCACATTTCTCTATCACTTGATTGATAGTTGAAATATGGTCTATTGTTGAGTAGCCTTTACGGATTCCTGCCTGGTCCTTTGGTTGACAGAAGTCTAAGGTGTTCTTCCTTCTATTTGCGATGACCTTAGTAAATACTTTGTAGGCAACGGACAGTAAGCTTATCGGTCTATTATTTTTCAAGTCTTTTGCGTCCCCTTTCTTATGGATTAAGATTATGTTAGCGTTCTTCCAAGATTCCGGTATGCTCGAGGTTATGAGGCATTGCGTATACAGGGTGGCCAGTTTCTCTAGAACAATCTGACCACCGTCCTTCAACAAATCTGCTGTTACCTGATCCTCCCTAGCTGCCTTCCCCCTTTGCATAGCTCCTAAGGCTTTCTTTAATTCTTCTGGCGTTACCTGTGGGATTTCGAATTCCTCTAGGCTATTCTCTCTTCCACTATCGTCGTGGGTGCCACTGGTACTGTATATATATCGATAGAACTCCTCAGCCACTTGAACAATCTCATCCATATTAGTAACGATATTGCCGGCTTTGTCTCTTAACGCACACATCTGATTCTTGCCTATCCTAGTTTCTTCTTCACTGTTTTTAGGCTTCCTCCGTTCCTGAGAGCCTGTTCAATTCTATCAATATTATAGTTCCTGATGTCCGCTGTCTTACGCTTGTTGATTAACTTAGAAAGTTCTGCCAGTTCTATTCTAGCTGTAGGGTTAGAAGCTTTCATACATTGGCGTTTCTTGATCAGATCTTTCGTCTCCTGCGATAGCTTACTGGTTTCCTGTCTAACGGCGTTACCACCGACTTCTTATGCGCACTCCTTAATGATGCCCATGAGATTGTCGCTCATTGCTTCAACACTAAGGTCCTCTTCCTGAGTTAAAGCCGAATACCTGTTCTGTAGCTTGATCTGGAATTCCTCTAGTTTCCTTCTCACCGCTAACTCATTGATTGACTTCTTGTGTACCGGTTCCTTCCGTTCCCTCCTCAAGTCTAGGCTAATTGGAGTTCTTACCATCCTATGGTCACTGCAGCGTACCTTGCCGAGCACGTCTACATCTTGTATGATGCCAGGCTTCGCGCAGAGTATGAAGTCTTTTTCATTTCTAGTCTCACCATTCGGGCTCCTCCACGTCCACTTTCGGCTAACCCGCTTGCGGAAAAAGGTATTCATTATCCGCATAATATTCTGTTCTGCAAACTCTACTAATAATTCTCCTCTGCTATTCCTAGAGCCTATGCCATATTCCCCCACTGACTTGTCTCCAGCTTTCTTCTTGCATACCCTGGCATTGAAGTCGCCCATCAGTGTAGTGTATTGTATTTCGACTTTACCCATCACCGATTACACGTCTTCATAAAAGCTTTCGACTTCCTGGTCATCATGACAGCATGTAGGGGCATAGACTTGTACCACCTTCAATTTGTACCTCTTCTTAAGTTTCACAACAAGACCAGCCACCCTCTCGTTAAAGCTATAGGATTCCTGTATGTTACCAGCTATTTCCTTATTAATGAGGAATCCGACTCCTAGTTCTCGTCTCTCCGCTAAGCCTCGGTAACACAGTACATGCCCGCTTTTTAGCACTGTATATGCTTCTTTGTCCTCCTAACCTCACTGAGCCGTATTATATCTCAATTACTACCCTCTAATTCCTCCAATAACACTGCTAGACTCGCCTCACTAGATAGCGTTCTAACGTTAAACATTGCCAGGTTCAGATTCCAATGGCGGCCTGTCCGGAGCCAGGTATTCTTAGCACCCTCTGCAGCGTCACAGATCTGACCGCCGCCGTGGTCAGTTGCTTCGCGGCTGCTGGGGACTGAGGGCCGGGGTTTGATTATTGTATTCATGCAGCTATAGTATGTCCGCGGAACCTTGAGCGATCGGAATGCGTGTTTTCCCCTCTTGGCCGGCGGAGAAGAGAGGCTTCGTTCCGGGCGCGCAGCTCTCCACATCTCAGTAAGGTGCCTGGTGTTGGTCTCGTGCTGACGATGCCCTCTCGGTGAGCGCATATTTCCCCCCTCATCTTTTAAGAGGTTCAATACATACAAGCATTTGTTTCGCAAACCATATTTATTTCAAGGGAATTTTCCACGTCTCAATAATTTCTCTCCTCGTATTCGAGTGCTGATTGCCGTGTTATAGTTTGTTAACGAAGCTTTCCGTCAAGTCTAAATATTTTCAGACAGTGTGTCGTGTGCGTGTCATGGCCACGCACGCTTATATCGCCTTCCGTTTCTCCACCACGGTTGCACTTTAAAACCACGGCGCTGCAAGTTTGCTTCAGAGACTTTCTTTTCCTTCCCTCTTCTCCGCCCTTAAACTGGCTCTCTTAACTACTACACGCAGAGACAAAGCAACAGCGCGCGCATTAGATCCTATAGATGAGATGAATATTTACAATTATAATTAGGGTTATAATTATATTCGAGTGCTGATTGCCATGTTATAGTTTGTTAACGAAGCTTCCCCTCAAGTCTAAATATTTTAAGGCAGTTTGTCGCGTGCGTATCATGGCCACGCATGCTTATATCGTCTTCCGTTTCCCTGCCACGGTAGCGCTTTAAAACTACGGCGCTGCAATATTGCTTTCCTCTCCTTCCTCCTTCTCCGCCCTTAAACTGGCTCTCTTAACTACTACACGCAGAGACAAAGCAACAGTGCGCGCATGCGATCCCATAGATGAGATGAATACATATATATAGACATGTATCAGTCATAGCTCTCGTAGTATAGCCTTCTGGGCCGTTTCCTTTTTTTTATTTCTTTGAAAGGTACAGCACACAGAACAAAAAGAGGGTTTACAGAAACTATTGTGCGTTGTTAAAAATATGCACGAGGCGGTTGTAACAGTTTTGTAACGCCACACTACATAGAACAAAAACAGAGTTTAGAAAAACTAATAGGCTTGGTTTAAAGTCTGCTCGGCGACATGGCTGTACCAGGTTCATAAGGCTACACTTCATAGAACAAGAACAGGGTCTACAGAAACAATTATGCGTGGTTAAAAATATGCACGCGATGGCTGTACCAGGTTCCTAAGGCAACACTTCACAGAACAAGAACAGGGTTTACAGAAACTATTATGCGTGGTTAAAAATACGCATGAGATGGTTGTAAATGCTTCGTAACGCAACATTATATAGAACAAAAAAGTGTGAAAAGAACCTACTGCGCGTGGTTAAAAATATGCACGAGATGGTTGTAACAATTTCATAATGCAACAATACTTAGAACAACGACAGGGTTTACAGAAACTATTATGCGTTGCTAAAAATATTCACGTGATGGTTGTAACGGTTTCGTAAGGCAACACTACTTAGAACAAAAACAGCGTTTACACAAACTAACGTGCCTGATTATAAATATGAACGAGATGGTTGTAAAGGTTTCTTAAGGCAACACTACACAGGACAGGAACAGGGTTTACAGAAAGTATTAGGCGTGGTTAAAAATATGCACCAGATATTTGTAACTGTTTCGTGAGGCAACGCTACATAAAAAATACGGGGTTTACAGAAACTATTATGCGTGGTTAGAAATATGCACGAGATGATTGAGATGGTTTCGTAAGGCAACACTTCATAGAACAAGAACAGGGTTTACAGAATATATTATGCTTGGTTAAAAATATGCTCGACGACACGGCTGTACCAGGTTCCTAATGCAACACTTCGTAGAACAAGAACAGGGTTCACAGAAAGTATCATGCGTGGGTAAAAATATGCATGAGATGATTGTAACAGTTTCGTAAGGAAACACTACATAGAACAACGACAGAGTTTACAGAAACTACAATGCGTTGCTAAAAATATTCACGAGATGGTTGTAACGGTTTCGTAAGGCAATGCTTAGATAAAAACCAGGGTTTACAGAAACTATTATGCGTGGTGAAAATATGCACGAGGGGTTGTAACAGCTTCGTAAGGCAAAACTATATAGAAGAAATACAGGGTTTACAAAAACAAATATACGTTGATAAAAATATGCACGAGATTGTTTCATCGGTTTTGTAAGGCAACACTACATAGAATAGCGACAGGGTTTACAGAAAATACAATGCGTTGCTAAAAATATGCACGAGATGGTTGTAACGGTTTCGTAAGGCAATAATTAGATAAAAAACAGGGTTTACAGAAACGGTTATGCGTGGTGAAAATATGCACGACTTGGTTGCAACAGTTTGGTAGGGAAATACTACAATGAAGTAAAACAGGGTTTACAGAAACTATTTTGCGTGGATAAAAATATACATGAGGTGGTTGTAACAGCTTCGTAACGCAACACTTCATGGAACAAATACAGGGTTTACAAAAACTATGATGCGTGGGTAAAAATATGCTCGACGACATGGCTGTACCAGGTTCATAAAGCAACACAACATGGAACAACGACAGGGTCTAGAGAAACTAGTTTGCGTTGGTAAAAATATGCACAAGATGGTTGTAATGGTTTTGTAAGACAACACTACATAGAACAAGAACAGCGTTTACAGAAAATATTATGCCTGATTATAAATATGAACGAGATGGTTGTAATGGTTTCGTAAGGCAACACTAAACAAGACAAGAAGAGGGTTTACAGGAAATAATATGCGTGGTTAAAAATATGCACAGGATGGTTGTAACAGTTTCGTAAGGCAACACTACATAGAATAAAAACAGCGTTTACAGTAACTATTATGCCTGATTAGAAATATGAACGATATGGTTTTAATGGTTTCGTAAGGCAACAATAAAAAGGACAAGAAAAGGGTTTACAGAAAGTATTATGCGTGGTTAAAACTATACACGAGATGGTTGCAACAGTTTCGTAAGGCAACACTACAGAGAAGTAGCACAGGGTTTACAGAAATCATTTGGCGGTGTTAACAATATGCACGAGATGGTTGTAACGGTTTTGTAAAGCAACACTAAATAGAACAACGACAGGGTTTGCAGAAACCATGAGCGTTGCTAAAAACATGCACGAGATGGTTGTAACGGTTTCCTAAGGCAATACTTAGATGAAAAACAGGGTTTACACAAACTATTATGGATGGTTAAAATATGCACGACATGGTTGTAACAGTTTCGTGAGGCAACACTGCAATGGATAAAACAGGGTTTAAAGAAACTATTTTGCGTGGTTAAAAATATGCACAAGGTGGTTGTAACAGGTTCTTAAAGCAACACAACATAGAACAAAAATAAATGTTACAGAAACCATTACCGGGGGTTAAAAATATGCACGAGACGGTTGTAACGGTTTCGTAAGGCACCACTACATAGAACAAAAACAGGGCTTACAGAAACAAATGGGCATGGTCAAATATGTGCTCGATGACATGGCTGTACGAGGTTCATAAGGCAACACTACAGAGAACAAGAACAGGGTTTACAGAAACTATTATGCGTTGTTAAAAATATGCACGAGATGGTTGTAACGCTTTCGTAAGGCAACATTACATAGAACAAAAACAGGGTTTATAAAAACTATTACGCGTTAAAGATATGCACGAGATGGCTGTAACGGTTTCGTAACACAACACTACATAGAACAAAAAAAGAGTTTACAGAAACTATTAGGCGTGGTTAAAAATATGCACGAGATGGCTGCAACAGTTTCGTAAGGCAACACTACATAGGACAAGAACAAGGTTTACAGAAACTATTATGCGTGGTCAAAGATATGCATGAGATGGTTGTAACAGTTTCGTAAGGCATCACTACATAGGACAACAACAGGCTTTACAGAAACTATTATGCGCGGTTAAAAATATGCACGTGATGGTTGTGACGGTTTCGTAACGCAACACTACATAGCAGAAGAACAGAGTTTCCAGAATCTTTTGTGCGTAGATAAAAATATAAACGAAATATTTGTAACAGTTTCGTAAGGAAGCACTACACAGAACAAAAACAGAGTTTACAGAATCTAATAGGCGTGCTTAAATATATGCTCGACGACATGGCTGTACGAGGTTCAGAAGGCAACACTACTGAAAACAAGAACAGGGTTTACGGAAACCATTATGCGTTGTAAAATATATGCAGGAGATGATTGTAACGGTTTCGTAACACAAAACTACATAGAACAAAAATGAGTTTACAGAAACAATTAGGCGTGGTTCAAAGTACGCTCTACGACATGGCTGTACCAGGTTCATAAGGCAACATTACATAGAACAAGAACAGGGTTTACAGAAACTATTATGCGTGAATAAATATATGCACGAGATGGTTGTAACGGTTTCGTAACGCAATAATTAGATAAAAAACAGGGTTTACAGAAACTATTTTGCGTGGATAAAAATATACATGAGGTGGTTGTAACAGCTTCGTAACGCAACACTTCATGGAACAAATACCGGGTTTACAAAAACTATGATGCGTGGGTAAAAATATGCTCGACGACATGGCTGTACCAGGTTCATAAAGCAACACAACATGGAACGACGACAGGGTTTAGAGAAACTAGTTTGCGTTGGTAAAAATATGCACAAGATGGTTGAAATGGTTTCGTAAGACAACACTACATAGAACAAGAACAGCGTTTACAGAAACTATTATGCCTGATTATAAATATGAACGAGATGGTTGTAATGGTTTCGTAAGGCAACACTAAACAAGACGAGAAGAGGGTTTACAGGAAATAATATGCGTTGGTAAAAATAGGAACGATATGGTTGTAACGCTTTTTAAGGCAACAGTACATAGAACAAGAACAGGGTTTACAGAAACTATTATGCGTGGTTAAATATATGCACGCAATAGTTGTAACAGTTTCGTAAGGTAACACTACATAGAACGAAAACAGGGTTTACATAAGCTATTATGCGTTGTTAAAAATATGCACGAGGCGGTTGTAACAGTAATGTAACGCACCTATATATAGAACAAAAACAGAGTTTACAAAAACTATTAGGCGTGGTTTAAAATCTGCTCGGCGACATGGCTGTACCAGGTTCATAAGGCTACACTACATAGCACAAGAACAGGGTTTACAGGAACTATTAGGTGTGGTTAAAATATGCACGAGATGGTTGTAACGTTTTCGTAAGACAACTCTAGACAGAGGAAACACAGCGTGTACAGAAACTGTTATGCCTGATTAGAAACATGAACGAGATCGCTGTAACGGTTTCGTAAGGTAACACTACACAAGACAAGAACAGAGTTTACAGAAAGTATTATGCTGGGTAAATATATGCACGAGATGGTTGTAACAGTTTCGTAAGGCAACACTACATGGAAGAACAGGGTGTACAGAAACTATTATGCGTGGTTAAAAATATGCACGATGTGGTTGAAACGGTTTCGTTAGGCAGCACTACATAGGAAGAGAACAGAGCTTACTAAAACTATTAGGCGTGGTTAAAAATCTGCTCGACGACATGACTGTACCAGGTTCATACTGCAACACTTCATAGAACAAGAACAAGGTTTACCTAAACTATTATGCGTGGTTAAAAATATGCACGAGATGGTTGTAACAGCTTAGTAAGGCAACACTACATAGAACAAAAACAAGGTTTAGAGAAACTATTAAGGCTGGTTTAAAATATGCACGAGATGGTTGTAACAGTTTCGTAAGGCAACACTACACAGAACCAAAGCGGGTGTACAGATACTATTATGCTTTGCTAAAACTTATGCACGAGATGGTTGTAAGAGTTTCGTAAGGCAACACTACATGGAACAAGAACGGGGTTTACAGAAACTATTATGCGCGGTTAAAAATATGCACGAGATTGTTGTTACGGTTTCGTAACGCAAAACTACATAGAACAGAAACAGGGTTTACAGAAAGTATTACGCGTTGTTAAATACACGAGATGGTTGTAACGGTTTCGTAAGGCAACACTACATGTAACAAAAAAAGGGTTTAAGAAGCATTTATGCGTAGGCCAAATACGCACGAGATGGTTGTAACGGTTTCGTATGGCAACACTACCTAGAACAAATAGAGGGTTTACAGAAACTATGATGCGTGGTTAAAATATGCTCGACGACATGGCTGTAGCAGGTTCGTGAGGCAGCACTACATAGAAAAAAACAGGGTTTACATAAACTATTATGCGGAGTTAAAAATTTGCACGATGTGGTTGTAAAGGTTTCGTAATTCTACACTGGATAGAACAAAAACAGGGTTTACCGAAACTATTATGCGTGTCTAAAAATATGCACAAGATGGTTTTAACAGTTTCGTAAGGCAACAATACATAGAACAAAAACAGGGCGTACAGAAACTATTATGCGTTGCTAAAAATATGCACGGGATGGTGTTAACGGTTTCGTAAGGCAACACTACATAAAACAAAAACAGGGTTTAGAGAAACTATTAGGCCTTGTTTAAAATATACCACGAGATGCTTGTAACAGTTTCGTAAGGCAACACTACATATAACAAATACAGGGTTTAAGAAACTATTATGCGTAGGTAAAATATGCACGAGATGGTTGTAACCGTTTCGTAAGACAACACTACACAGGACAAAAACAGGGTTTACAGAAACTATTATGCATTGTTAAAAATGTGAACTGGATGGTTGTAATGGTTTCTTAACGCAAGACTACATAGCAAAAGAACAGAGTTTACAGAAAAAATTAGGCGTGGTTAAAATCTGCTCAGCGACATGGATGTACAAGGTTAATAAGGCAACACTACATTGAACAAGAACAGCGTTTACAGAAACTATTAAACTATTATGCGTGGTTAAAAATATGCATGATATGGTTTTAACAGTTTTTGAAAGGCAACACTACATAGAACAAAAACAGCGTTTGCAGAAACTATGAGGCATGGTTAAAAATCTGCTCGACGACATGGCTGTATCAGGTTCATAACAAGGTTTACCGAAACTATTATGCGTGGTTAAATATATGCACGAGATGCTTGTAACAGCTTGGTAAGGGAACACTACACCAAACAAGAACAGGGTTTACAGAAACTATTATGCGTGGTTAAAAATCTACATGAGATGGTTGTAACAGTTTCGTAAGGCAACAATTCATAGAACAATGACAAGGTTTACAGAAACTACTATGCGTTGCTAAAAATATGCACGAGATGGTTGTAACGGTTTCGTACGGCTACTCTACATAGAGGAAAACTAGGGTTTGCAGAAACTATCATGCTTTGTTAAAAGTACGCACGATATGTTTTTACCGGTTTCTAACGCTACGCTACGTAGAACAAATACAGGGTTTGCAGGAACTATGATGCGTGTTTAAATATATGCTCAACGACATCGCTGTACCAGGTTCGTATGGCAACACTACATAGAACAAAAACAGGGTTTACAGAAACTATTATGCATTGGTAAATATATGCAGGGGGCGGTTGCAACAGTTTCGTAACGCAACACAACATAGATCAAAAACAGAGTTTACAGAAACTATTAGGCGTGGTTAAAAATCTGCGCGACAGCATGACTGTATCAGGTTCATAAGGCAATATTACATAGAACAAGAACAGGGTTTACAGAAACAATTATGCGTGGTTAAAGATATGGACTAGATGATTGTAACACCTTCGTAAGGCAAAACTATCTAGAACAAATACAGGGTTTACAGAAATTATGATGTGTGGTTAAATATATATGCTCAACGACATGGCTGTACCAGGTTAGTAAGGCAACACTACATAGAAAAAAAGCTGGGTTTACAGAAACTAATATGCTTGGTTAAAATTGTCCACGATATGTCTGTAACAGTTTCGTAAGGCAACACTACATAGAACAAACAAAGGGTTTACAGAAACTATGATGCGTGGACAAAAATATGCACGAGATGGTATTACCAGCTTGGTAAGGCAACATTACATACAGGAAATAAAGTGTTTACAGAAACAATTATGCCTGGTTCAAAATATGCACGAGATGGTTGTAACAGTTTCGCAAGGCAACAGTACCTAGAACAAAAACAGGGCTTACAAAAACTATTATGCGTTGCTAAAAATATGCACGAGATGGTTGTAACGGTTTCCTAACGCAACCCTACATAGAACAAAAATAGAGGTTACATAAACTATCAGACGTGGTTAAAAATCTGCGCGACGACATGGCTGTACCAGGTTCATAAGGCAAGACTACATTGAACAAGAAAACGGTTTACAGAAACTATTATGCGTGGTTAAATAGATGCACGAGATGGTTCTAACAGCTTCGCAAGGCAACACTACATAGAACAAATACAGTGTTTACAGAAACAACGATGTGTGGTGAAATATATGCTCAACGACATGGCTGTAACAGTTTTGTAAGTTAGCAGTAAATAGAACAAAAACAGGGTTTACCGTAACTATTATGCCTAATTAAAAAAAAACACGTGATGGGGTTAACAGTTTCGTAAGGCAACACCACATAGAATAAAAACAGGGTGTACAGAAACTATTATGCGTTGCTAAAAATATGCACGAGTGGTTGTAACCGTTTCGTAAGGCAACACTACATAGAACGGAAACACGGTTTACAGAAACTATGATGCGTGGTTAAAAATGTGGACGGGATGGTTGTAACAGCTTTGTAAGGCAACACTACATAGAACAAAAACAGGGTTTACAGAAACTATGATGCCTGACTAAAAGTATGCATGAGATGGTTGTAACAGTTTTGTAAGGCAATACAACACCATACAAAAACAGATTTTAGAGAAACTATGATGCTTGGTTAAATATATGCTCGACGACATAGCTGTAGCAGGTTCTTAAGGCAACACTACATATAACAAGAACAGGGTTTACAGAAACCAATATGCGTGTGTAAAAAAAAATGCACGAGATACTTGTAACAGCTTCGTAAGGCAACACTACATAGAACGAAGTCAGGGTTTACAGAAACAATTATGCGCGGTTAAAAATATGCACGATATGGTTGTAACTGTTTCGTACTGCAACAGTACATAGGGGAGAAACAGTGTTTACAGAAACTATTTCGCGTGTTTAAAATATGCACGAGGTGGTTGTAACAGCTTCATAAGGCAACACTACATAGAACGATTACAGGGTTTTCAGAGACGATGATGCGTGCCTAAAAATATGTTAGACGACATGGCTGTACCAGGTTCGTACGGCAAGACTACCTAGAACAAAGGCAGGGATTACAGAAACAATTATGCGTGGTTAAAAATATGCAGGACATGGTTGTAATGGTTTAATACTGCAACACAACATAGAACAAAAACAGGGTTTACAGAAACTATTAGGCGTTGGTAAAATATGCACGAGATGGTTGTAACGGTTTCGTTGGATCATGGAACAAAGAAAGGCCTTACAGAAACTATTAGGCGTTGTTAAAAATATGCACGAGAAGGTTGTAACGGGTTCATTAGGCAACACTACATAGAACAAGAACAGTGTTTACAGAAACAATTATGCGTTGTTAAAAATATGCACGAGATGGTTGTAAATGTTTTTAAGGCAACCCTACATAGAATAAAAACAGGGTTTACAGAGAGTATTATGCGTTGTCAAAAAATGCACGAGATTGTTGTTACGGTTTCGTAAGGATATACTACATAGAACAAAAGCAGGGTGTACAGCAACTATTATGTGCTGTTAAAATTATGCAAGAGATGGCTGTAACAGCTTCGTAAGGCAACACTACATAGAACAAATAAAGGGTTTACAGAAACTACGATGCGTGGTTAACAAAATGCACTACGTGATGGCTTGTAACAGGTTCGTAATACAAAACTCCATAGAAGGAAAACAGGGCTTGGAGAAACTATGATGCGTGGTTAACAAAAGGTTCGTAATAGAACGCTCTATAGAACAAAAACAGGGCTTACAGAAACAATGATGCCTGGTTAAGAACATGCATGACGTGATGGCTGTAATGGGTTCGTCATACAACACTCTATAGAAGATAAACAGGGTTTACAAAAACAATGATGCGTGGTTAACAAATAGTATGACGTGATATTTGTAACAGGTTCGTAATACAACACTTGAGAGAAGAGAAACAGGGCTTAGAGAAACTACGATACGTGGTTTACAAAATGCATGACGTGATTGCTCTAACAACGTTGTAATGCATAACTCTATAGAAGAAAAATGGGCATAGAGAAACTATGATGCGTGGTTATCCAAATGCACGACTTGTTGGCTGTAAGAGCTTCGTAATACAACATTCTATAGAACAATATCAGGGCTTACAAAAACTATGATGCGTGGCTAACAAAATCCAGGACGAGATGGCTGAAACAGGTTCATAAAAGAACACTCTATAGAAAGAAAACTTGGCATAGAGAAACTATGTTTCGTTGTTAACAAAATGCACGAGGTGATGGCTGTAAGAGCTTCGTAATACAACACTCTATAGAACAAATACACTTTTTACAAGAACTATGATGCGTGGTTAACAAAATGCATGACGTGATTGCTGTAACAGGTTCGTAATGCAACACTCTATGGAAGGAAAACAGGGCTTACAGAAACTATGATGCGTGGTTAACAATAAGCATGACGTCATTGCTGTATCAGGTTCGTAATACACCACTCTATAGAACGAAAAGAGGGCTTACAGAAACTTAGATGCGTGGTTAACAAAATGCACGACGTGATGGACGTACCAGGTTTGTAATACACCATTCTAAAGAACGAAAATAGGGCTTACAGAAACTATGATGTGCGGTTAAGAAAATGCACGACGTGATGGTTGTACAAGGTTCCTAATACAACACTCTATTGAAGGAAAACAGGGTTTGAGAAACTATGATGCGTGGTTAACAAAACGCACGACGTGATTGCTGTAACAGGTTCGTAATACAACACTCTATTGAAGGAAAAGAGGGCTTAGAGAAACTATGATGCGTGGTTAAGAAGATGCATGACGTGATGGCTGTACCAGGTTCGTAATACAACACTCTATTGAAGGAAAACAGGGTTTGAGAAACTATGATGCGTGGTTAACCAAATGCATCACGTGATTGCTGTAACAGGTTCGTAATACAACTCTCTATTGAAGGAAAAGAGGGTTTGAGAAACTATGATGCGTGGTTAACCAAATGCATCACGTGATGTCTGTACCAGGTTCCTAATACAACACTCTATAGAACGAAAACAGGGCTTACAGAAACTATGATGCGTGGTTAAGAAAATGCATGACGTGATGGCTGTACCAGGTTCCTAATACAACACTCTATAGAACGAAAACAGGGCTTACAGAAACTATGATGCGTGGTTAAGAAAATGCATGACGTGATGGCTGTACCTGGTTCCTAATACAACACTCTTTTGAAGGAAAACAGGACTTAGAGAAACTATGAAGCGTGGTTCACAAAATGCATGACGTGATTGCTGTAACAGGTTCGTAATACAACACTCTATTGAAGGAAAACAGGGCTTAGAGAAACGATGACGCGTGGTTAACAAAATGCACGACGTCATGGCTGTACCAGGTTTCTAATACAACACTCTGTTGAAGAAAAACAGGGTTTGAGAAACTATGATGCGTGGTTAACTAAATGCATGACGTGATCGCTGTAACAGGTTCGCAATGCAACACTCTATAGAAGCAAAACAGGGCCTAGAGAAACTACGATACGTGGTTAACAAAAGGCGTGACGTGATTGCTCTAACAGGGTTGTAATGCAACACTCTATAGAAGGAAAACTGGGCATAGAGAAAATATGATGCGCGGTTAACCAAATGCACGACTTGGCTGTAAGAGCGTCGTAATACAACATTCTAAAAGAACAATATCAGGGCTTACAAAAACTATGATGCGTGCCTAACAAAATGCAGGACGAGATGGCTGAAACAGGTTTGTAAAGGAACACTCTATAGAAAGACGACTGGGCATAGAGAATATATTATGCGTGGTTAACAAAATGCACGACGTGATGGCTGTAAGAGCTTCGCAATACAACACTCTATAAAAGAAATACCGTTTTTACAAAAACTATGATGCGTAGTTTACAGAATGCATGACGGGATTTTCGTAAGAGGTTCGTAATACAACACTCTATAGTAGAAAAACAGGGCTTACAGAAACTATGATGCGTGGTTAACAAAATGCATGACGTGATTGCTGTAACAGGTTCGTAATGCAACACTCTATGGAAGGAAAACAGGGCTTACAGAAACTATGATGCGTGGTTAACAATAAGCATGACGTCATGGCTGTATCAGGTTCGTAATACACCACTCTATAGAACGAAAAGAGGGCTTACAGAAACTTAGATGCGTGGTTAACAAAATGCACAACGTGATGGACGTACCAGGTTCGTAATACACCACTCTAAAGAACGAAAACAGGGCTTACAGAAACTATGATGCGTGGTTAAGAAAATGCACGACGTGATGGTTGTACAAGGTTCCTAATACAACACTCTATTGAAGGAAAGCAGGGTTTGAGAAACTATGATGCGTGGTTAACAAAATGCACGACGTGATTGCTGTAACAGGTTCGTAATACAACACTCTATTTGATGATAAGAGGGCTTAGAGAAACTATGATGCGTGGTTAAGAAAATGCATGAGGTGATGGCTGTACCAGGTTCGTAATACAACACTCTATTGAAGGAAAACAGGGTTTGAGAAACTATGATGCGTGGTTAACCAAATGCATCACGTGATGTCTGTACCAGGCTCCTAATACAACACTCTATAGAACGAAAACAGGGCTTACAGAAACTATAATGCGTGGTTAAGAAAATGCATGACGTGATGGCTGTACCAGGTTCCTAATACAACACTCTATTGAAGGAAAACAGGGCTTAGAGAAACTATGAAGCGTGGTTCACAAAATGCATGACGTGATTGCTGTAACAGGTTCGTAATATAACACTCTATTGAATGAAAACAGGGCTTAGAGAAACGATGACGCGTGGTTAACAAAATGCACGACGTCATGGCTGTACCAGGTTCCTAATACAACACTCTGTTGAAGAAAAACAGGGTTTGAGAAACTACGATACGTGGTTAACAAAAGGCATGACGTGATTGCTCTAACAGGGTTGTAATGCAACACTCTATAGAAGGAAAACTGGGCATAGAGAAAATATAATGCGCGGTTAACCAAATGCACGACTTGGCTGTAAGAGCTTCGTAATACAACATTCTAAAAGAACAATATCAGGGCTTACAAAAACTATGATGCGTGCCTAACAAAATGCAGGACGAGATGGCTGAAACAGGTTTGTAAAGGAACACTCTATAGAAAGACGACTGGGCATAGAGAATATATTATGCGTGGTTAACAAAATGCACGACGTGATGGCTGTAAGAGCTTCGCAATACAACACCCTATAAAACAAATACAGTTTTTACAAAAACTATGATGCGTAGTTTACAGAATGCATGACGGGATTTTCGTAAGAGGTTCGTAATACAACACTCTATAGTAGAAAAACAGGGCTTACAGAAACTATGATGCGTGGTTAACAAAATGCATGACGTGATTGCTGTAACAGGTTCGTAATGCAACACTCTATGGAAGGAAAACAGGGCTTACAGAAACTATGATGCGTGTTAACAATAAGCATGACGTCATGGCTGTATCAGGTTCGTAATACACCACTCTATAGAACGAAAACAGGGCTTTCAGAAACTTAGATGTGTGGTTAACAAAATGCACGACGTGATGCTTGTACCAGGTTCGAAATACAACACTCTTTTGAAGGAAAACCGGGCTTACAGAAACTTTGATGCGTGGTTAGGAAAATACACGACGTGATGGCGGTAACAGGTTCATAATACAACACCCTATAGAACAAGAACGGGGCTTACAGAAACTCTCATAGTTGGCTAAAATTATGTACAACGAGATATCTGTAACAAGTTCGTAACGCAACACCATATAAAAAACAAAAACAGGGTTTACAGAAACTATGATGCGAGGTTAACAAAATGCGCGACAAGATGGCTGTAACAGGTTTGTAATACAACACTTTATGGAAGAAATACAGGGCTTAGAGAAACTATGATGCGTGGTTAAAATAAATGCCCGACGTGATGGCTGTACCAGGTTCGTAGTAGAACACTCTATAGAAGGAAAACAGGACCTATAGAAAACATGATGCACTGGTAAAAATATGAACGAGATGGTTGTTATGGTTTCCTAACGCAACACTATATCTAACAAAAACAGAGTTTACAGAAACAATTAGGCGTGGGTAAAAATATGCTCGACGACAAGGCTGTACCAGGCTCATAAGGCAACACTACATAGAACAAGAACAGGGTTTACAGTAACTATTATGCGTGGTTAAATTATTGCACGAGATGGTTGCGACAGTTTCGCAAGGCAACCCTACATATAACAAGAATAGGGTTTACAGAAACTATGTTGCGTGGTGAAATATAGGCTCGACGACATGGCTGTAGTAGGTTCGTAAGGCAACACTGCATAGGAAAAAAATCGAGTGTATAGAAACTAAGATGCGTGGTCAAAAATATGCACGAGATGCTTGTAACATATTCATAAGGCAACACTAGATAGAAGAAAAACAGTGTTTACAGAAATTATTATGCGTGTGTAAACAAAATGCACCAGATACTTCTAACAGCTTCGTAAGGCAACACTATATAGAACGAAGTCAGGTTTACAGAAACTATTATGCGCGGTTAAAAATATGCACGATATGGTTGTAACTGTTTCGTAATGCAACACTACATAGGGGAAAAACAGGGCTTACAGAAACTTTTTCGCATGGTTAAAATATGCACGAGGTGGTTGTAATAGCTTCATAATGCAACGCTACATAGAACGATTACAGGGTTTACAGAGACTATGATGCGTGGCTAAAAATATGTTAGACGACATGGCTGTACCAGGTTCGTACGGCAACACTACCTTGAACAAAAACAGGGTTTACAGAAACTATTATGCGTAGTTAAAAATATGCAGGACATGGTTGTAACGGTTTAATAAGGCAACACAACATAGAACAAAAACAGGGTTTACAGAAACAATTAGGCGTTGTTAAAAATATGCGCGAGATGGTTGTAACAGCTTCGTAAGGCAACACTGCAAAGAACAAAAGCACGGTTTACAGAAACTACTATGCGTTGTTAAAGATATGCACGATATGGTTGTTGCGCATTCGTTAGGCAACACTAAAAAGAACCAAAACACGGTTTACAGAAACTACTATGCGTGTTTAAAAATATGCACGAGATGGTTGTAACAGCATCGTAAGGCAACACTAAAAAGAACAAAAACAGAGTTTACAGAAACTATAAGGCGTGGTAAAAAATCTGCTCGACGACATGGCTGTACCGGGTTCATTAGGCAACACTACATAGAACAAGAACAGGGTTTACAGAAACTATTATACGTGGTTAAAAATATGCATGAGATGGTTGTAAATGTTTTTAAGGCAACCATACATAGAACAAGAACAGGGTTTACAGAAAATATTATGCGTTGTCAAAAAATGCACGAGATGGTTGTTACGGTTTCGTAAGGCAACACTACAAAGAACAAAAGCAGGGTGTACAGCAACTATTAGGTGCTGTTTAAATTATGCAAGAGATGGCTGTAACAGCTTCGTAAGGCAACACTACATAGAACAAATGAAGGGTTTACAGAAAGTACGATGCGTGGTTAACAAAATGCAATTCGTGATGGCTTGTAACAGGTTCGTAATACAACACATTATAGAAGAAAAACAGGGCTTAGAGGAACTATGATGAGCGGTTAAGAAAATGCACGACGTGATTTCTGTAACAGGTTCGTAATACAACACTCTATGAAACAAATAGTCTTTACAGAAACTATGATGCGTGGTTAGGAACATGCATGGCGTAATGGCTGTAATGGGTTCGTCATACAACACTCTACAGAAGATAAACAGGGTTTACAAAAACTATGATGCGTGGTTAACAAAATGTAGGACGTGATTGTTGTAACAGGTTCGAAATACAACATTCTATAGTAGAAAAACAGGGCTTACAGAAACTATGATGCGTGGGTAAAAAAATGCACGACGTGATGGCTGTACCAGGTTCGTAATACAACACCCTATAGACGGAAAACAGGGCTTGGAGAAAATAGATGATGCGTGGTTAACAAAATGCACGACGTGATTGATGTAACAGGTTCGTAATACAACGCTCTGTAGAACAAAGAAAGGGCTTACAGAAACTATGATGCGTGGTTAAGAACATGCATGACGTGATGGCTGTAATGGGTTCGTCATACAACACTCTACATAAGATAAACAGGGTTTACAAAAAACTATGATGCGTGATTAACGAAATGTATGACGTGATTGTTGTAACAGGTTCGTAATACAACATTTTATAGAAGAAAAACAGGGCTTAGAGAAACTACGATACGTGGTTCACAAAATGCATGACGTGATTGCTCTAACAAGGTTGTAATGCATCACTCTATAGAAGGAAAACTGGGCATAGAGAAACTATGATGCGTGGTTAACCAAATGCACGACTTGTTGGCAGTAAGAGCTTCGTAATAAAACATTCTATAGAACAATATCAGGGCTTACAAAAACTATGATGCGTGGCTAACAAAATGCAGGATGAGATGGCTGAAACAGGTTCGTAAACCAACACTCTATAGAAAGAAAACTTGGCATAGAGAAACTATGATGCGTGGTTAACAAAGTGCACGACGTGATGGCTATAAGAGCTTCGTAATACAACACTCTATAGAACAAATACAGTTCTTACAAAAACTATGATGCGCGCTTAAGAAAATGCACGAAGGCATGCCTGTAACAGGTCCGTAATACAACACTCTATAGAAGAAAAACAGGGCTTGCGGAAACTATGATGCCTTGTTAACCAAATGCATAACGTGATGGCTGTACCAGGTTCGTAATACAGCAATCTATAGAAGGAAAACAGGGCTTAGAGAAACTATGATGGTTGGTTAAGAAAATGCGTGACGTGATTGCTGTAGCAGGTTCGTAATGCAAGAGTCTACAGAAGGAAAACAGGGCTTAGAGAAACTATGATGCTGGGTAACAAAATTCATGACGTGATTGCTGTAACAGGTTCGCAATGCAACACTCTATAGAAGGAAAAGAGGGCCTAGAGAAACTACGATACGTGGTTAACAAAATGCATGACGTGATTGCTCTAATAGGGTTGTAATGCAACACTCTGTAGAAAGAAAACTGGGCATAAAGAAAATATGATGCGTGGTTAAACAAATGCAAAATTTGTTGGCTGTAAGAGCTTCGTAATAACACATCTTATAGAACAATATCAGGGCTTACAAAAACTAAGATGCGTGGCTAACAAAATGCAGGACGAGATGGCTGAAACAGGTTTGTAAAGGAACACTGTATAGAAAGACGACTGGGTAAAGAGAAACTATGATGCGTGGTTAACAAAATGCACGACGTGATGTCTGTAGGAGCATCGCAATACAACACTCTATAAAACAAATACAGTTTTTACAAAAACTATGATGCGTATTTTACAAAATGCATGACGGGATTTTCGTAAGAGGTTCGTAATGCAACACTCTATGAAAGGAAAACAGGGCTTACAGAAACTATGATGCGTGGTTAACAATATGCATGACGTCATGGCTGTATCAAGTTCGTAATACACCACTCTATAGAATGAAAACAGGGCTTACAGAAACTTAGATGCGTGGTTAACAAAATGCACGACGTCATGGCTGTACCAGGTTCGTATTACAACACTCTATTGAAGGAAAACAGGGCTTACAGAAACTTTGATGCGTGGTTAAGAAAATGCACGACGTGATGGCGGTAACAGGTTCATAATACAACACTCTATAGAACAAGAACGAGGCTTACAGAAACTCTAATAGTTGGCTAAAATTATGTACAACGAGATATCTGTAACATGTTCGTAACGCAACACCATATAAAAAACAAGAACAGGGCGCACAGAAACTATGATGCGAGGTTAACAATATGCCCGACAAGATGGATGTAACAGGTTTGTAATACAACACTATATGGAAGAAATACAGGGCTTAGAGAAACTATGATGCGTGGTTAAAATAAATGCCCGACGTGATGGCTGTAACAGGTTCGTAATAGAACACTCTATAGAAGGAAAACAGGACTTATAGAAAACATGATGCACTGGTAAAAATATGAATGAGGTGGTTGTTATGGTTTCGTAACGCAACACTATATATAACAAAAACAGAGTTTACAGAAACAATTAGGCGTGGGTAAAAATATGCTCGACGACAAGGGTGTACCAGGCTCAAAAGGCAACACTACATAGAACAAGAACAGGGTTTACAGTAACTATTATGCGTGGTTAAAAATATGCACGAGATGGTTGCGACAGTTTCGCAAGGCAACCCTACATATAACAAGAATAGGGTTTACAGAAACTATGTTGCGTGGTGAAATATAGGCTCGACGACATGGCTGTAGTAGGTTCGTAAGGCAACATTGCATAGAACAAAAATCGAGTTTATAGAAACTAAGATGCGTGGTCAAAAATATGCACGAGATGCTTGTAACATAATCATAAGGCAACACTAGATAGAAGAAAAACAGAGTTTACAGAAATTATTATGCGTGTGTAAACAAAATGCACGAGATACTTCTAACAGCTTCGTGAGGCAACACTATATAGAACGAAGTCAGGTTTACAGAAACTATTATGCGCGGTTAAAAATATGCACGATATGGTTGTAACTGTTTCGTAATGCAACACTACATAGGGGAAAAACAGGGTGTACAGAAACTATTTCGCATGGTTAAAATATGCACGAGGTGGTTGTAACAGCTTCATAACGCAACGCTACATAGAACGATTACAGGGTTTACAGAGACTATGATGCGTGGCTAAAAATATGTTAGACGACATGGCTGTACCAGGTTCGTACGGCAACACTACCTTGAACAAAAACAGGGTTAACAGAAACAGTTATGCGTAGTTAAAAATATGCAGGACATGGTTGTAACGGTTTCATAAGGCAACACAACTTAGAACAAAAGCAGTGTTTACGGAAACAATTAGGCATTGTTAAAAGTATGCACGATATGGTTGTTGTGCATTCGTTAGGCAACACTACAAAGAACAAAAACACGGTTTACAGAAACTACTATGCGTTGTTAAACATATGCACGAGATGGTTGTAACCGCTTCGTAAGGCAACACTACAAAGAACAAAAACACGGTTTACAGAAACTATTATGCGTCGTTAGAAATATAGACGAGATGCTTTTAACGGTTTCCTAACGCAACACTAAATAGAACAAAAACAGAGTATACAGAAACTACAAGGCGTGGTAAAAAATCTGCTCGACGACATGGCTGCACCGGATTCATTAGGCAACACTACATAGAACAAGAACAGGGTTTACAGAAAGTATTATAGGTGGGTAAAATATGCATGAGATGGTTGTAAATGTTTTTAAGGCAACCCTACATAGAACAAGAACAGGGTTTACAGAAAGTATTATGCGTTGTCAAAATATGCACGAGATGGTTGTTACGGTTTCGTAAGGCAACACTACATAGAACAAAAGCAGGGTGTACAGCAACTATTAGGTGCTGTTTAAATTATGGAAGAGATGGCTGTAACAGCTTCGTAAGGCAACACTACATAGAAAAATTGAAGGGTTTACAGAAACTACGATGCGTGGTTAACAAAATGCACTACGTGATGGCTTGTAACAGGTTCGTAATACAACACTCTATAGAAGGAAAACAGGGCTTAGAGAAACTATGATGCGTGGTTAACAAAATGCAGGACGTGATGGCTGTAACAGGTTCGTAATACAACGCTCTATAGAACAAAAACAGGGTTTACAGAAACGATGATGCGTGGTTAGGAACGTCATGACGTGATGGCTGTAATGGGTTCGTCATACAACACTCTATAGAAGATAAACAGGGTTTACAAAAACTATGATGCGTGGTTAACAAAATGTATGACGTGATTGTTGTAACAGGTTCAAAATACAACATTCTATAGTAGAAAAACAGGGCTTACAGAAACTATGATGCGTGGTTAAAAAAATGCACGACGTGATGGCTGTACCAGGTTCGTAAAACAACACCCTATAGACGGAAAACAGGGCTTAGAGAGAATATATGATGCGTGGTTAACCAAATGCACTACTTGTTGGCTGTAAGTGCTTCGTAATACTACATTCTATAGAACAATATCAGGGCTTACAAAAACTATGATGCGTGGCTAACAAAATGCAGGATGAGATGGCTGAAACAGGTTCGTAAAGCAACACTCTATAGAAAGAAAACTTGGCATAGCGAAACTATGATGCGTGGTTAAAAAAATTCACGACGTGATGGCTATAAGAGCTTCGTAATATAACACTCTATAGAACAAATACAGTTCGTACAAAAACTATGATGCGCGGTTAAGAAAATGCACGATGACATGCTTGTAACAGGTTCGTAATACAACACTCTATAGAAGAAAAACAGGGCTTCCGGAAACTATGATGCGTGGTTTACAAAATGCATGACGGGAATTTTGTAAGAGGTTCGTAATGCAACACTCTATAGTAGAAAAACAGGGCTTACAGAAACTATGATGCGTGGTTAACAGAATGCATGACGTGATTGCTGCAACAGGTTCGTAATGCAACACTCTATGGAAGGAAAACAGGGCTTACAGAAACTATGATGCGTGGTTAACAAAATGCACGACGTCATGGCTGTGCCAGGTTCGTAAAACAACACAATATAGACGGAAAACAGGGCTTAAAGAAAATATATGATGCGTGGTTAACAAAATGCACGACGTGATGGACGTACCAGGTTCGTAATACAACACTCTATAGAAGGAAACCAGGGTTTAGAGAAACTATGCTGCGTGGTTAACCAAATGCACGACGTGATGGATGTACCAGGTTCGTTATACAACACTTCATTGAAGGAAAACAGGGCTTAGAGAAAATATTTGATGCGTGGTTAACAAAATGCATGACGTGATTGCTGTAACAGGTTCGTAATACAACAATCTATAGAAGAAAAACAGGGCTTACAGAAAGTATGATTTGTGGTTGACAACATGCTCGCAGTCATAGCTGCAGCAGGTTCGGAATGCAACACTCAATAGAAGGAAAACAGGGTTTAGAGAAACTATGCTGCGTGGTTAACAAAATGCGTGACGTGATGGCTCTACCAGGTTCCTAATACAACACTTTATCGAAGGAAAACAGGGATTAGAGAAACGGTGATGCGTGGTTAAGAACATGCATGACGTGATGGCTGTAATGGTTTCGTCATAGAACACTCTACAGAAGATAAACAGGGTTTACAAAAACTATGATGCGTGGTTAACGAAATCCATGACGTGATTGCTGTAACAGGTTCTTAATACACCACTCTATAGAACAAAGACAGGGCTTACAGAAGCTATGATGCGTAATTAAAAAAATGCACGACGTGATGGCTGTACCATGTTCGTAATAGAACACCGTATAGACGGAAAACAGGGCTTAGAGAAAATATATGATGCGTGGTTAACAAAATGCACGACTTGATTGCTGTAACAACTTCGTAATACAACACTCTATAGAAGAAAAACATGGCTTACAGAAACTATGATGTGTGGTTAACAACATGCTCGAAGTGGTGGCTGCAGCAGGTTCGTAATGCAACTCTATAGAAGGAAAACAGGGTTTAGAGAAACTATGCTGCGTGGTTAACAAACTGCACGAGAAGATGGCTGTAAAATGCTCCTAATACAACGCTCTATAGAAGGAAAACAGGGATTGGATAAACTGTGCCGTGTGGTTAACAAAGTGCACGACGAGATGCCTGCAAGAGGTTCCTAATACAACACTCTATAAAAGAAACACAAGGCTTACGCAAACTATGATGCATGGTTAACAAAATTCACGACGTGATGGCTGCAAGGGGTTTGTAAAACAAAACTCTATAAAACAAATACAGCGTTTACAGAAACTATGATGCTGGGTAACAGAATGCATGGCGTGATGGCTGTCATCATCATCATCATCAGCCTAGTTACGCCCACTGCAGGGCAAAGGCCTCTCCCATACTGGCTGTAAGAGCTTCGTAAAAGAACACTCTATAGAATACAGTTTTCACAAAATTTATGATGCGTGGTTAACAATATGCATGACGTGATTGCTGTAACAGGTTCGTAATAAAGCACTCTATAGAACGACAACAGGGCTTAGAGGAAATGTCTTGCGTGGTTTACAAAATGCAGGATGTGAATGCTGTAACAGGCTCGTAATGCAACACTCTATAGAAGGAAAACTGGGCATAGTGAAAACATGAAGCGTGGTTAACAAAATTGACGACGTGATAGCTGTAAGAGGTTTGTAATACAAATCTTTATAAAACAAATAAAGTATTTACAGAAACTATGATGCGTGGTTAACAAAATGCACAATGTGATGGCTGCACAAGGTTTGTAATGCCGCACTCTACAGAAGGAAAACAGGGCTTAGAAAAACTAAGATGCGTGGTTAACAACATGCTCGACGTTATGGCTGCACCAGGTTCGAAATGCAACAATCTATAGAAGGAAAACAGGGTTTGGATAAACTGTGACACGTGGTTAACAAAATGTATGACGTGATCGCTGTAACAGGTTCGCAATGCAACACTCTATAGAAGGAAAACAGGGCTTAGAGAAACTATGATGCGTGGCTAACAACATGAGTGACGTGATTGCTGTAACAGGGTTGTAATGCAACACCCTATAGAAGGAAAACTGTGCATGGAGAAAGTATGATGTTTGGTTAACAAACTTCATGACGAGATGGCTGTAACATGTTCGTAATACAACACATTATAGAAGAAAAACAGGGCTTAGAAAAACTATGATGCGCGGTTAAGAAAATGCACGACGTGATTGCTGTAACAGGTTCGTAATACAACACTCTATGAAACAAATACAGTCTTTACAGTAACTATGATGCGTAATTAACAAAATGCACGATGAGAAGGCTGTAACTGGTACGTCATTCAACACTCTAGGGAAGACAAACAGGGCTTAGAGAAACTATGTTGTGTGCTTAACAAAATGCACGACGTGATTGCTCTAAGAGGTTCGTAAGGAAACACATTATAAAATACACACACCGGTTACAAAACTATGATGTATGGCTAAAGATATCCACGACGAGATAAATGTAACGTGTTCGTAAGGCAACACAATATATGGAACAAATACAGTGTTTACAGAAACTATGATGCGTGGTTAACAAAATGCATGACGTGATGGCTGTAACAGGTTCGAAGTAAAACACTCTATAGAACAAAAACAGGTCTTACAAAAGCTATGATGAGTGTTTAACCAAATACACGACATAAGGGCTGTAAAAGGTTCGTCGTACAACACTCTATAGAGCAAATACAGAGCTTACAAAACTATGATGCGCGGTTTACAAAACGCACGACGTGAAGGCTGCAACAGGTTCGCAGTACAACACTCTATAGAACAAATACAGGGCTTACAAAAACTATGATGCCTGGTTAACAAAATACACGGCGTGATGACGTTAACAGGATCGCAATACCACACCCTATAGAAAAAAAACAGGGCTTACAAAAACTGTGATGCGTGGTTAACAAAATGCACGACGATATGGCTGAAACAGGTTCCTTATTCAACGCTCTAGGGAAGAGATACAGGGCTCAGAAAAACTATGACGCGTGGTTAACAAAATACACGACATGAAGGCTGTAAGTGGTTTGTAAGGCAACACGATATAAAACAAATACAGTAGTTACAGAAACTATGATGTGTGGCTGAATATATACACGACGAGATATCTATAACGTGTCATAAGGCAACACAGTATATAGAACAAATACAGCGTTTACAGAAACTATGATGAGTGGTTAACAAAATACATGACGTGATAGCTGTAACAGGTTCGGGATACAGCACTCTGTGGAGAAAAACAGGGCTTACGGAAACTATGACGCGTGGTTAACAAAATGCACGACGTTATGGCGATAAAATTTTCGTAATATCACACTTTATAAAAGGAAACAGGGCTTACAGAAACTATGATGCATGGTTAACAAAATGCACCACTTGATGGCTGTAAGAGCTTCGTAATACAACACTATATAGACGAAAAACAGGGCTTACAAAAACTATGATGCGTGGTTAACAAAATGCACGACGTGATAGCTTTAACAGGTTCGTAATACAACACTCTTTAGAAGGAAAACAGGAATGACAGAAACAATGATGCGCGTTTAAGAACATACACGACCTGATGGCTGTAACAGGTTTGTAATATAGCGCTCTATAGAACAAAAACAGGGTTTACCGAAACTATTATGCATCGTTAGAAATATACACGAGATGGTTTTAACGGTTTCCTAACGCAACACTAAATAGAACAAAAACAGAGTTTAACGAAAGTATAAGGCGTGGTAAAAAATCTGCTCGCCGACATGGCTTTACCGGGTTCATAAGGCAACAATACATAGAACTAGAACAGGGTTTACAGAAACTATTATACGTGGCTAAAATATGCACGAGATGGTTGTAAATGTTTTTAAGGCAACCCTAAATAGAACAAGAACAGGGTTTACAGAAAGTATTATGCGTTGTCAAAAAATGCACGAGATGGTTGTTACGGTTTTGTAAGGCAACACTACATAGAACAAAAGTAGGGTGCACAGCAACTATTAGGTGCTGTTAAAATTATGCAAGAGATGGCTGTAACAGCTACGTAAGGCAGCACTACATAGAACAAATAAAGGGTTTACAGGAACCATGATGCGTGGTTAAAAAAATGCACGACGTGATGGCTGTACCAGGTTCGTAATACAACACCCTATAGACGGAAAA
This sequence comes from Dermacentor andersoni, assembly GCF_023375885.2. NCBI lineage: Eukaryota > Metazoa > Arthropoda > Arachnida > Ixodida > Ixodidae > Dermacentor > Dermacentor andersoni. The sequence goes on from NW_027314752.1 coordinate 17,186,247, forward strand.
CAGGGCTTAGAGAAAATATATAATGCGTGGTTTACAAAATGCACGACGTGATTGCTGTAACAGGCTCGTAATACAACGCTCTAAAGAACAAAAACAGGGCTTACCGAAACTATCATGCGTGGTTAAGAACATGCATGGCGTGATGGCTGTAATGGGTTCGTCATACAACACTCTACAGAAGATAAACAGGGTTTACAAAAATTATGATGCGTGGTTAACAAAATGTATGACGTGATTGTTGTAACAGGTTCGTAATACAACACTTTATAGAAGAAAAACAGGGCTTAGAGAAACTACGATACGTGGTTCCCAAAATGCATGACGTGAGTGCTCCAACAAGGTTGTAATGCATCACTCTATAGAAGGAAAACTGTGCATAAAGAAACTATGATGCGTGGTTAACCAAATGCACGACTTGTTGGCTTTAAGAGCTTCGTAATACAACATCCTATAGAACAATATCAGGGCTTACAAAAACTATTATGCGTGGCTAACAAAATGCAGGATGAGATGGCTGAAACAGGTTCGTAAAGCAACACTCTATAGAAATAAAACTTGGCATAGAGAAACTATGATGCGTGGTTAACAATATGCATGACGTGATGGCTATAAGACCTTCGTAATACAACACTCTATAGAACAAATACAGTTCTCACAAAAACTATGATGCGCGGTTAAGAAAATGCACGAAGAGATGCCTGTAACAGGTTCGTAATACAACACTCTGTAGAAGAAAAACAGGGTTTGCGGAAACTATGATGCGTTGTTAACCAAATGCATGACGTGATGGCTGTACCAGGTTCGTAATACAACAATTTATAGAAGGAAAACAGAGCTTAGAGTAATTATGATGCGTGGTTAACAAAACGAATGACGTGATTGCTGTAACAGGTTCGTAATACAACACTCTATAGAACAAATACAGTTCTTACAAAAACTATGATGCGTGGTTTACAAAATGCATGACGGGATTTTTGTAAGAGGTTCGTAATACAGCACTCTATACTAGAAAAACAGGGCTTACAGAAACTATGATGCGTGGTTAACAAAATGCATGACGTGATTGCTGTAACAGGTTCGTAATGCAACACTCTATGGAAGGAAAACAGGGCTTACAGAAACTATGATGCGTGGTTAACAATATGCACGACGTGATGGCTGTACCAGGTTCGTAATACGCCACTCTATAGAACGTAAACAGGGCTTACAGAAACTTAGATGCGTGGTTAACAAAATGCACTTCGTGATGGACGTACCAGGTTCGTAATACAACACGCCATTGAAGGAAAACAGGGCTTAGAGAAAATATGATGCTTGGTTAACAAAATGCGTGACGTGATTGCTGTAACAGGTTCGTAATGCAACACTCTATGGAAGGAAAACAGGGTGCACAGAAACTAGGATGTGTGGTTAACAATATTCATGACGTGATTGCTGTAACAGGTTCGTAATGCAACACTCTATAGAAGAAAAACAGGGCTTACAGAAACTATGATGCGTGGTTAACAAAATGCATGACGTGATTGCTGTAACAGGTTCGTAATACAACACTCTATTGAAGGAAAGCAGGGCTTAGAGATACTATGATGCGTGGTTAACAATATTCATGACGTGATTGCTGTAACATGTTCGTAATACAACACTCTATAGAGGAAAAACAGGGCTTACAGAAACTATGATGCGTGGTTAACAAAATGCACGACGTCATGGCTGTACCAGGTTCGTAATACAACACCATATAGACGGAAAACAGGGCTTAGAGAAAATATATGATGCGTGGTTAACAAAATGCATGACGTGATTGCTGTAACAGGTACGTAATGCAACACTCTATGGAAGGAAAACAGGGCTTACAGAAACTATGATGCGTGGTTAACAATATGCACGACGTGATGGCTGTACCAGGTTCGTAATACACCACTCTATAGAAGAAAAACAGGGCTTACAGAAACTATGATGCGTGGTTAACAAAATGCATGACGTGATTGCTGTGACATGTTCGTAATACAACACTCTATTCAAGGAAAGCAGGGCTTAGAGAAACGATGATGCGTGGTTAACAAAATGCATGACATGATTGCTGTAACAAGTTCGTAATACAACACTCTATAGAAGAAAAACAGGGCTTACAGAAACTATGATGTGTGGTTAACAACATGCTCGAAGTGATGGCTGTAAAAGGCTCCTAATACAACACTCTATAGAAGGAAAACAGGGCTTAGAGAAACTATGATGCGTGGCTAACAACATGAGTGACGTGATTGCTGTAACAGGGTTGTAATGCAACACTCTATAGAAGGAAAACTGTGCATGGAGAAAGTATGATGCGTGGTTAACAAACTTTACGACGAGATGGCTGTAACAGGTTCGTAATAGAACACATTATAGGAGAAAAACAGGGCTTAGAGAAACTATGATGCGCGGTTAAGAAAATGGACGACGTGATTGCTGTAACAGGTTCGCAATACAACACTCTATAGAACAAATACAGTCTTTACAGAAACTATGATGCGTGGTTAACAAAATGCACGATGAGAAGGCTGAAACTGGTACGTCATTCAACACTCTAGGGAAGACAAACAGGGTTTAGAGAAACTATATTGGGTGGTTAACAAAATGCACGACGTGATTGCTCTAAGAGGTTCGTAAGGCAACACATTATAAAATACACACACCGGTTACATAAACTATGATGTATGGCTAAATATATACACGACGAGATAAATGTAACGTGTTCGTAAGGCAACACAATATATAGAACAAATACAGTGTTTACAGAAACTATGATGCGTGGTTAACAAAATGCATGACGTGATGGCTGTAACAGGTTCGAAGTAAAACACTCTATAGAACAAAGACAGGTCTTACAAAAACTATTATGCGTGTTTAACCAAATACACGACATAAGGGCTGTAAAAGGTTCGTCGTACAACACTCTATAGAACAAATACAGAGCTTACAAAACTATGATGCGCGGTTAACAAAACGCACGACGTGATGGCTGTAACAGGTTCGCAGTACAACACCCTATAGAACAAATACAGGGCTCACAAAACTATGATGCGTGGTTAACAAAATACACGACGTGATGACGTTAACATGTTCGTAATACCCCACTCTATAGAATAAAAACAGGGCTTACAAAAACTGTGATGCGTGGTTAACAAAATGCACGACGATATGGCTGAAACAGGTTCCTTATTCAACACTCTAGGGAAGAGATACAGGGCTTAGAGAAACTATGATGCGTGGTTAACAAAATACACGACATGAAGGCTGTAAGTGGTTTGTAAGGCAACACGATATAAAATAAATACAGTGGTTACAGAAACTATGATTTGTGGCTGAAAATATACACGACGAGATATCTATAACGTGTTCATAAGGCAACACAGTATATAGAACAAATACAGTGTTTACAGAAACTATGATGAGTGGTTAACAAAATTCATCAAGTGATAGCTGTAACAGGTTCGGAATACAACACCCTGTGGAGAAAAACAGGGCTTACAGAAACTATGACGCGTGGTTAACAAAATGCACGACGTTATGGCTGTAAGATTTTCGTAATACAACACTTTTTAAAAGGAAAACAGGGCTTAGAGAAACCTAGATGCATGGTTAACAAAATGCCCCACGTGATGGCTGCAAGAGCTTCGTAATGAATGAATGTCCAGCAAGAGCTTCATAGCAAGAGCTTCGCTATGAATGACATATGTCCAGCATGCGATGGCAGGATTCACGAATCGGAGTCGTGGTTGCTGTGCTCAGAATGCAAGTATAGTTACCATATCGGCTCATGCTCTGCGGTAACTGACGATGCTTACAAAAAGAAGTCTGTTGCTGCTAAAAAATCTTGGATATGCGTGACGTGCAAAGCGTCGACTCGAGGAGCCAATTCTGCGGAAATGCAGAATGAGACGTTAGAAAAGAAGTTCACCTCAGAGCTTGCGGCAATTCATCTCAAGCTTACTGAGCTACTGGACATCAAATCAAAGGTTGTCGATTTGTCCCAAATTAAAACAACTGTTGATAGCATTGAGGAATCTATGAAAGTTATGTCCAGTAAATACGATGAAGTTCTTACTCAGATGACACGGCAGTCCGCAGACATCTCAGACCTCAGAAAGCGGGTTGTGAAGCTTGAGGCCCACGCTAAAGAAACAGACGTGGAAAAACTTCAGCATGAGTTGAACCAGCTAGATCAATACAGCAGGCGCCTAAATCTTGAAGTGAACGGTTTGGCCTATCACGAAAATGAGAACCTTCTGGTAAAGCTCAACCAACTGGCAACTGAACTTGGGCTTCCACAGCTTTCTGAGTCTGACATTGAAGCCGCCCACAGACTAGCTCCTAGAAACGAGAGGAAGGGAGACAAGCCCAATACTGTGATGGTGAGGTTTTCATCTAGTCAAACTAAAGAAAAATGGCTTGCAAAGAAGGGACAACTGAAGAAAACAAAGTCAGCTATATTCTTCAGTGAAAACCTCACGGCTTGCAATAAGAAGCTTTTCTGGGAAATGAAAAATAGGGCTCTTGAAAATAAGTACGATTTCGCATGGCACAAAAATTGCAAACTTTTCGTGCGCCGCAGCCCGAATGATAGGGTGATTAGAATTGCAACAGTGCATGACCTAGAAAAAATACGATAAAATGAAAGATAGCTGATCGCAAGAAGTGCTTACGTTCTATTCACAAACATAACAAACTACTATGACGCTGAGGCCTTCCAGAAAATTGCTTCACGCCAGAAAAAACAGTTATCACTGATTCACCTTAATGCGCAAAGGCTTCAAAACAAAAAAGATAGTGTCGACTTCTTTTTGAACAGCCTAAATCACCAGTTTGATTTCTTAGCTTTCACTGAAACATGGTCCACTGATAACCATGATACCGTGCCATTTACGAACTACAGTTGTGCATCAATCTGCAGGGAAACCAAAGGGGTGGTGGTGTATCGATTTATGTTCATGACAGCGTTAAATACAATATTGTCAAAGAATATACTGTAATATCCTCTCACTTTGATTCTGTCATGATAGAATGTCAAAGCCTTTTAGTAGTTACTATATATAGGCCCCCTTCTGGAACTGTGTCTGATTTCCTTAATTTCATGGATGAAATGCTTGAGTATTGTGAACAGAATGGCGCACGCGTGATTGTTAGAGGAGATTTCAACATAGATATGCTATCACCAAGTAACAACAAACAAAATTTGCTTGACAGAATGCTCTCTTTTGGCTATGAAAACACAATTCATGTACCTACAAGGATAACACAGTTAACTGAAACTGCCTTGGATTTATGTTTCACTAACTACAAAAATGAAATATGCACAGGGGTTCTAACACCTGGAGTCAGCGATCACCTGCCAATTTTTGCATTTTTGCCGTTGTGCGTAAAAAAACGAAATCCAGCAAATCCTACGCAGCGTAGACAGATTAACCAAGAAACAATTAAGCATTTTCAGAATGTTGTCGCTGACACTGATTGGAGCTGTATTTTCAATAATACTGACCCTGTGAATGCCTACGACATATTCATAACAAAGTTAAAAGACCTTTATAATTTAGCTTTTCCGATTGTGGTGCATAAGATAAACAAGAGGGCGAGAAAACCATGGATAGACGCTTCACTTTTGAAAATAATGAAAGCAAGAGATAAGTTGTTCACCGAATTCATAAAAACAAAGCGCTTAGACTACTTGGTTGAATTTAAGCAGGTCAGAAATAAGATAGGATCTGACATTAAAAAGGCGCGATTTAGCTACTATGAAAAAAAGTTTGCAAACATACTCAATGATCAGAAAGCAATTTGGAACGTTGTGAACGATCTTTTGCAAAGGAAAAATACGAAGACAATCTCTGAGCTTCAAATAGAGGGCAGATCTTGTTGAGGTACCTTACTTGCCGATATGTTCAATGAGCATTTTTTAAGTTCAGGAGCTTCTGATATTTCAAATGGTGCTGTCCAGTCTTACAAATCATATATTAAAACACACGTCTCGGAATCTATTTTCCTAACTCCCACGAATGAATCGGAAGTAGCCTCGCTGATACAGAATTTAAGTAACAAATGTGCTGTGGGTTTTGACAATATAAAAGCAGAACCTCTAAAAGCAGTTTCAGAACACATAAACGCACCATTTGCACATATTTGCAACCTTATTTTGAGCACTGGAACGTTCCCGGAGAAACTGAAAATTGCTAGAGTATCCGTTGTTCACAAAGGGGGTAATGAAAATGACATGAATAACTACAGGCCCATTTCCGTTTTGCCCATTTTTTCAAAAATTATAGAACGTGTCATATATGTACGAATTGCAAACTTTTGTAGCTTAAACAAAATTATAACCGAACATCAATACGGATTTCAGAAGAACAAGTGTACTGAAAAGGCCTTATTATCTATTAAAGATCAAATTATTGAACATTTTGAGCAAGAACATCACACAATTGGAATATTTCTCGACTTTAGGAAAGCTTTTGATTCGAATAAGCATGAAATTCTTTTGCAAAAGCTGAATGAATATGGAATAAGAGGTACGCCCCTCGATTTAATAAGAAGTTACCTTACTAATCGGTATCAGTATACAGATATGCAGCACTCGAAGTCACAAATGGGCAAGATCAAGTACGGCGTCCCACAGGGTTCTATACTTGGGCCACTTTTATTCTTATTTTATATAAATGACATCGTAAACGTACCTCTAACACCAGATATTATATTATATGCCGATGACACTAACGTCTTTTTCTCGGGTCAGGATATGTCTACTCTAGTACAAGAAGCGAACCTTTGGCTTAGCAATTTGACGCTATGGCTGAGAACAAATAAGCTCGAATTAAACATTAAAAAAACAAAGTACATCATTTTTAAACCTCGGAACCATTGTATTCTCCACAATACGCAGCTCACATTCCAAGGAGCTTTGATTGAGCGCGTCCAGACTAAAAAATTTTTAGGCGTTATCTTTCACGAAACATTGAGTTGGTCCAATCACATAGATAATCTTCGCACCCACATATCGCGATCGATTGGCATAATTGGCAAAATCAGATGTTTACTACCCCTCTGGGTGACAAAGCAGCTTTACTACACTTTAGTTTACTCGCGCATGCATTACTGCCTATTAATCTGGGGCACAACAACAAAAACAAATAAAGATAGTATTCACAGGCTCCAAAAAAGAATCTTGCGTATTATCGAAAATGTTCCGCGCCGAACGCCTTCTGCTACACTTTTCCGTAAACACAGCATATTAAAATTAGAAAACATATTCCTTAAAAAACTAGCGACAGTCATCTACAATCAAATTAAATCGGACGCAGGTATATTTCAGGATACCTACTCGCGGAAAACACACACGTATAATCTTAGGAAAACCACCTATTACAGTGAAAGGATTCGAACCAACTACGGCAAGCAAGAACTAACGCACCTTATACATTCATTTCTAAACTCTAACATGACGGCCATAAGCATAGTGAATGAAAGCCGATAAGTAGCAATTTTCAAAAAAAAGATGCATGCTTATCTAATGGCGCTTCAAACATGACATTTTTTTTCTTTCTCTTCCGTGTAAGACTTCCTTATATTGTATAAGCTTTCTTCCAGAACTGCATTGTGCCTCAAAATTCAGCCATGAATAATTTTTTGTCAATAAGCTGTTCATACCAATTATGTTCTAGTTCACTAATTAAAACCACGGCTTAGTTATTTTTTTCTCTTCTGCATTTATGTATTACATGATGTATTAGTGTTACATTATGTGTCATTATGTAGTGTTATATTTATGTATTATGTATTACAGGCTGAGTGTACTGCAACAATTGTTTTTCTTTTCTTTTTTTTCGTTTTTTACTACATTGATGTATTATCTAGTGACTCGCTGAGTGTTGTGCAATGTCGTCGTCTGGGCGGGAATTGGCGCATTGTCCGGCATTCAGTTGCCTTTTCGCCACCCCTTCACGCTGTACCACTGGATATGTATGCTGAACTGATGATAAAATAAACTATTCACAATTCACATAAATCAAAATACAACACTCTATAGAAGAAAAACAGGGCTTACAAAAACTATGATGCGTGGTTAACAAAATGCACGACGTGATGGCTTTTACAGGTTCGTAATACAACACTCTTTAGAAGGAAAACAGGGATGACAGAAACAATGATGCGCGTTTAAGAAAATAAACGACGTGATGGCTGTAACAGGTTTGTAATAGAGCGCTCTATAGAACAAAAACAGGGCGCACAGACACTACGATGTGTGGCCTAAAATATACACGACGAGATATCTGTAAGGTGTTCGTAAGGCAACTCAATATATAGGACAAAAACAGGCCTTACAAAAACGGGCTAACAATATGCAAGACATGATGGCTTTAACAGGGTCGTAATACAACACTCTATAGAAGAAAAACAATGCTTGCAAAAACTATGATGGGTGGTTAATAAAATGCAGGACGAGATGGCTGAAACAGGTTCGCAATACAACACTTTATAGAAGAAAAACAGGGCTTAGAGGAACTATGATGCATGGTTAACAATATGCTCGATGTGATGTACCCGTTGGGTAATTCAACACTACATAGAAGAAAAACAGGGCTTAGAGAAACTATGAGGCGTGGTTTAAAATATGCACGCGCGGCCATAGCAGTTTCGTAATGCAACACTCTGTAGAAGGAAAATAGGGCCTACAGAAAATATGATGCATGGTTAAAAAAATCCACGACAAGATCGCTGTAATAGGTTCGTGAGGAAACTCTATATAGAACAATAACTTTGTTTACAGAAACTATGATGTGTTGGTAAAAAATCCATGACTAGATGCTTGTAACCATTTGGTAAAGCAATAGTATATAGAACAAATACAGTGCGCACAGAAACTATGATGCATGGTTAAAAAAATCCATGACAAGATCTTTGTAACCGGTCGGTAAAGCTATAGTATATAGAACAAAAACTGTGTATACGGAAACTATGATGCCTAGGTAAAAATATGGAAGAGGAGATAGTTGTAGCAGTTTCGTAAGCCAACACTCTATAGTAGATATACTGGGTTTACAGAAACGATGATGCGTGGTTAAACAATGCACGACGAGATGGCTGTAACAAGTTCCTAAGGCAATGCTATATAATACAAGAAAAGTGTTTACAGAAACTGTGATGGGTGGTGAAAATTTGCGAGACATGGTTGGAACAGCTTCGTAAGGCAACATAATATCAAAGAAAAAATTTTTTCGCAGAAACTACGATGCGTTTTTAGGAAAAATTTCACGACGAATTGGTTGTAACAGGTTCGTATGTCAGCACTTCATAGAAAAACTCAGGTTTTACAGAAACTATATTGCGTGGTTAAAATAATTTATGACCCGATCGGTGTAACAGTTTCGTAAGGCAACACTACACAGAAGAAAAACAGAGTGTGCAGAAACTATGATGCATGGTTTAAAATATGCATGAGATGGCAGCAGTTTCGTAAGGCAACAGTACCTAGACAAAAAAAAAAACGGTTTACAGAAGCTATAATATGTTTTTAAGGAAATGCACGAGATATGGTTGTAACAGGTTCGTATGGCAACATTGTATAGAACGTAAAGGGTGTTTACAGAAACCGTGATGCATGGTTAAAATATACACGAGGAGATGGTTGCTATAGTTTCGTAAGCCAACGCTATATCGAAGAAATACGTTTTTACAGAGACCATGATGCGTAGTTCAAAAAATCCATGACTAGATGCTTGTAACAGGTTGGTAAAGCAATTCTATATAGATGAAACCTAGCTTTACAGAAAGGTTGATGCACAATTAGGCTGTGCACTATTTAAAGTATTAGACTAGTCATATCCCTGTGCACAAAAGATAATAACTAAGTCCCATGCTATGACATCATTTTAAGAAAAACTTCACTTAGTAATACACTATGCTGTGCTGTGAGAAGATGGCCTTGTGAGAGCTTAAGCATTGTATGGTCTACCCAGTACGAGTTCTTCGTCTTGATGTCAAGCGGAATATCAGCTCTCCCCGTTCGCTGTCAAATCAATTTCGCTATCTTTCCGTCTATTAGCGTCACGCCTAACATTTTTTCGTTTCAATGCTTGTTGCGCGGCCGTTATAGCCATCCCATGCTTCTTTGGTAACCTACATGTTTCGGCCACCTGTGTTACCATGGTTACCACCATGCGTTACCATACCACCATGTCTTAATTGTTGAATGCAATTATTGTAAACTTTCAATTTCAAGCACAGCAGTAAGCCGCCTGGCCATGATTTAGCAATGCCTGCCGTAATCTCTCCCGGCCTTTTTTCTCTTTTTTTTGGGTGTTCATGATAAGAGTCCCCTGCGAGTAATTAGTCTATGTAAACGTAATCCTGCGCAGGTTCTAGGGGATAACTGCCGATTATGACACCTCGTTCACTAGCTAGTATGTGTAAGATTACTTTTCACTTCTGCATACTAACCGTCAGTCAGGCTCTTACATTTTCTCCACTGAGAACCTCGATCTAATTAGTCTTCAGCGTTTCTCAGCATGCTAGAGTCATCTGCGAACCGCAACTTGCTGAGATACCTACCATTCGCCTTCACTCCTAACCATTCCCATTTTAACTGCTTGAATATCTTTAAGTATTAAGTGATAGCATCTGAAAGATCGTGTCATTGATCATGTGCACCTTTTTCTAGATATCTTACTATGCAAAAGGTGGCGCGTTAGTACCTGCTGTTCGAAATAAATGTACGTGGGAAACTTCATTTAGACCACTGTTCGGAGTCGGTGCGCTGCTGCCTTATTCATCGACCGCGAGCGCGTTTTTGATGTATCGCCAATATCAAAGCAAAGACTGTCAAAGTTCGTTAAAGCTCGTTCACTTATTGCAGTAATATTTGAGTGTATATTTGATACACTGGGGTATTGCAGGGATGTTTTCAGCATAAACACCCTTTTCTCCTAAAGAAGGGTGTTAAAACGTGTTTAGAAGGAGGAAAAATAAAAAAAAACGCATTACACCGACAAGGGTGTGAAATTGTTAATCGTGTACGCGGATATCCCTTCATGTATTCCCTGATGAAAGACGAACCTCGACTTAAAAGTGGGAAATGCATCATCGTTCTTTTTTCGCACTGCGTCCTCGACATATAATTGTCGGGGGAACCAACAAAGTGCGAAAAATACGATATATATATATATATATATATATGTGTGTGTGTATGCCGTGCCTTCATAACAAAACCTCCTTTAAGAAGCGTACGGTGTTCATCGCTGGCATTGTTTTTGCAGTCTTCTCTACAGTATTGTGCAGAAATTTGACCTCAAGTGGGAATAGCTGCAAGAAATGTACAGGTTCTGGAAGGCATGCAGTTGAAAAAATGTGCACCGGACCGCTGTCCGGTGCACATTTTTAATAAGCAATTACATAACTGATTTAACAATATAAACTGATTTTCGGATGTAAAAGCTGAACAAAATCATTGTTAGCATCATGGAGTGTTCAGCGATTGGGAAATACTTCCTCAACAACAGTAATAATAAACGAAACAATTTCATTGTATGATGGTATACGCCAGTATTTATCGTATGTTTTTAGTCCTGGGAATGTCTTACGTATAATATTTGGTTAACTTTTCAGCAATCATATTGTCATGTCTCTATCAAGGAATGTGTACAGCTGAACGGTAATACACAGTTCTCTTGATGATAAAGAGTATAAATGTTCTACCATTAATTACACTCGAACATGCTTCACAGGAAGCTGGGGATATAGAGAGAATAGATTCAACACATGAAGAGCTTGGCAAATACAGTGATTTCCTATTGAATTTTTCTTTTTTCTGTTTACTGTGAAATAATAAAAATTTGTGTCGTTATCTTTTTCAGTGCAAATTAGTGGTATACGTGTTTGTTGCTAAAAACAGCGTAAGTAAATTCCACATGATTGAATAAAAGACAGTGATAACTTCCATCAGATAATATTCTAGATAACCCATCAATCAAAAGCGATTACCGTAGTGTACGAACAAAGCAAGTGATCACTAACTGTCTATCTCTATGACGTCTAATTCCACGTCCGATATGACTCCTAATCAGTGATGTGTATGAGCGATGAAGACCACCGCGCATTAAAAAAACTATGTGCGCGTAGTTCTTTCTAGTACTCTTCCTATATTCATGAGGAAGACTTACATTGAAAATACATCCACTATAAGTTGAAGTGCCTAATGATGCGCATATAAGAAACACTGTTTATATCTTCAGGGTCACAGTGTCGGGAAAGAAAAGCCAATAATGTTGAAAACATAAACATTTTGAATATAGTACGCTCATATGAGTTAAATTTGAAATTCGATTACTATGAATATTCCTACATTGATGACAATAAAGCTCACTTTTTTTACACGTTGCTGCAGCACTGTGACTAAAACGTTGCTCAATCTGTATCTGTATCCTGTATTTTTTACTCTTGGAATATATTCTCGCCCCTCCCCTCTACAATGTACAATAATGCACCTTGAGGGTGCCACAAATAAAAAAATCTCCTATTTTGCAATCATGCCGTGGTTCTTGAATATTGCTCCGAATACAATGAAGAATTGCCCCAATACTCATATTCGAATATAAGTGCAAATTTATGAAATGAAGATGATCATCCCTAATTACTAATCCAATATTTGCAAATGCAATGGCGCTCCTTAAATATAGGTCCTGCCTAATGCGCTTCGATGCCGGAATTGATTACTTAGCTCTTTCTACCTATTGATATACTCTAATGCAAAGATAATAAAATGTATTCATTAAAAGCATGAACCCAGTATAGATCATCTATTTGAGTTACCTCAGCGGTTGTATCTGCCTCTGTTGTGACCCATGTTCCGCAAATATCCGTTTTCGTCACGGTGGACGAGAAACGAAAGTCAGCAGAATGACTTCCACCGTGAGTTTGTATTGAAAGTGCAGAAAAGTAGGAATCTAGTACCTTTTACGGCAATATTGCTCGACTGAATACAATTAATGCCAATACAGCACATTTAGCTGTGAATTTCTTTAGCTCAAAAGCCTTTCATCTTAAGCTCCACTAAAGCAATGCTTCGTGCGGGATAGTGTTGGGTAATTTTAGAACATCCCAAAGTCACCGCAATACTACCACATGTTGCGAGGGGGTTGCGTTTAAATGTTACATGGTCAGAAACTGGCACTAGATAATGTTGACATACACAATTTATCTTGGTGAAACACCTCGTTGCACACTATGGACAGGGCTAGGTGTAGGTATTTTGGTTTGGTTGTGGGCTTTTCAGTGTACCATTGCGCCATCTAACATTGATTATGTAAAATGTAATCTCTAAATGCAACCTCATCACCGAATTCCACCAGAGCACTTCTCTGCCTGATGTGGGCTACTTGACATGGAGGGAAAGCTGTTGACGCTGTGCTGGATAACATGCCTCGCTAGTATCTCATCGCTGTCATTGTTTCACCTTTCGAGGGAAAGAGAAATTAACAAAATGTGTATAATTCGAGACTTGAATATTGCAATGTGCAAATAAGCTGTTACTACTTCACTGCATACACGATTAATTTTCATGCAATGGCAAGTTCCCCTTAAAAGATCAAATATTTAGTCTACATATATTCTGGATTGCTAGAATAGTCTGTTTCTCTTAGTTTATTTTATTTAAGCATAGCGCATCGTCAACTTCGTATATTATTACGAGAAGGCAATAGACAGGAACGCCAAGGAAAACATAGGGGCAATTATTTGTATTCAAAACCTGGATTAAAGAAGTTATGAATTAACGAAAATGAAAGTTAATAAATAAGAGCTGGCCGGAGTTGCGGAACGAAACCATGTGTTCGACTGACGCCGCGATGCTCTTAATAAATGAGCTACCGCGGTACCGTTTTACCATCCACATTCCGGTGTATTTATGTTCATCCACTAGAACTCAATCTGGAAGTGTCAGCAGGCGTCTCCAATCATGACCTTTATGGCGGATGGGGGGTCACCCATCTGCCGCATACGCCACGTGTTAGTTTTGGGTGAACGAAACCGGTTAATAGGTTGACACTTACTACCTCTACCCATCGAAGCTGCCAGAAACGAGGCCTCGCTATGTAGTGAACGAGAAGAAAGGAAACCGCGGCCCGGTTTGCATTAGTCATATCGTAAGAAGCCGAGAGACAACGGCACCAAGGATGGCATAGGGGAAAGTATTTGTACTTACTATTTCAAATAAAGTAAGGATAAAGTAATGTAAACGAAAGTACATTAAAAAACAACTAGCCGCAGGTGGGGCACGAACCGACGTCTTCGCACAGCGAGCACGATGACTTCCAATTGAGCTACCGTGTCGCAATATTCTCGTACCCTTTCTGGCATATATGCTTATCTACTAGAAGTACACGTAAGCGCGTTAGCCAGTGCCACCTCTCAATTCCATGACGGTGGATGTGGAAGATCCATTTAGCCATCAGTGTCACGTCTGCATGATCTTTTCGGGGGAAGGAAATAGTATAGAAACGCACACTTGGCACCTGAAGCCATTGATGCTGCCGGTTCCGTGGCCTCGCTATTTAATGAACGAGAAAAAAGGAAACCGGGTGCCCGGTTTTTATGTCATATTATAAGAAGCCCATAGCCACAGACAGCGAGGACAGGATAGGGAAAATTGCTGGTATTTCCAAATTCATTAGCAAGAATAATTAATAGTTTAAAAAAAGTACATGAAAAAACAACCAGTGGCCGGTGAAGCATGCACCCCCCTCTTCGCATCACACGTGCGATGCTTTCACAGCTGAGCTTCCGTGGCGCTATTTTCTCGTAAGCTTTCTGGCATATTTATGCTGATCTATTAAAGGTACACTTGTCAGTGTTAGCCAGTGCGACCTCTCAAACCTTTGACTACTGCTGTGGAAGATCGATTCAGCCATCGATGTCACGTGTCGGTCAATTTTTTTCTTGTGAAGGAAGGGGTACAATAAACCCAGACTTGGCACCTGAACCAATCGATGCTTCCGGTTTCGTGGCTTAGCTATGAAATGAACGAGAAAAAAGGAAACCAGGTGCCCGGTTTATATAAGTCATATTATAAGAAGCCCATAGCCACAGACAGCAAGGACAGGATAGGGAATATTACTGGTACTTTATATTTCAGATAAAGAAATCGCAAAGTAATGCAAAATAAAGCACGTGAAAAAACAACCAGCAGCACGTGGAGCATGCACCCCCCTCTTCGCATCCCACGGGAGATTCTTTGACAATTGAGCTTCCGTGGCGCCATTTTTTCGTACGCTTTCTTGCACATTTATGCTGATCTATAAGAGGCACACTTGTCAGTGTTAGCCAGGGCCACCATTGAAAATCTTGATGGTCGCTGTGGAAGATCCATTCGGCCATCAGTGTCACGTGTGGGTGAATTTTTTCTTGTGAAGGAAGGGGTACAATAAACCCAGTCTTGGGACCTGAACCCATTGATGCTGCCGGTTTCGTGGCCTCGCTTCGTAATGAACTAGAAAAAAGGAAACTTGGTGCCCGGTTTTATTAGTAGTATTATAGAGGCCCATAGCCACAGACACCAAGGACAGCATAGGGACAATTACTGGTTCTTCCATATTCAGATAAAGAAATCATAAAGTAATGTAAAAGAAAATACATGAAAAAACAACCAGCGGGCGGTGGAGCATGCACCCCCCTGTTCGCATAAGACGTGTGATGTTTTGACAGTTCAGCTTCCGTGGCGCAATTTCCTCATGCGCTTTCTGGCCTATATATGCTTAACTATTAGAGGTACACTTGTGTGTTAGCCAGTGCCACCACTCAGAACTTTGACTGCTGAGGTGGAAGATCCATTCAGCCATCCGTGTCACGTGTGGGTGAATTTTTTCTTGTGAAGGAAGGGGTACAATAAACTTAGACATGGCACCTGAACCAATTGATGCTGCCGGTTTCGTGGCCTCGCTATATAATGAACGAGAAAAAAAGGAAACCGGGTGCCCGGTTTTTATTATTGATATTTATGATGTTCCGCCGACGAAGAAGAAGACAGAAGAGACAAGGACAGGAGGAGAGGACGAAGAGACAGAGGTGATCAAGATGGATACCTGTAAATAAATGGAGAAAATCGGGACTCCCTGGTTGATACTGGAGCATCCGTAAGCCTGGTAAATCAGGAAATTGTTCAACCGAGCAAGGTGTATGAAAGAAGAATAGTTTGTGTTCAAAGCTATGATGGAAAAACTAGAAGGTTGCAACACTGGGCAGAAGTAGAAGTTGAATTCGGTGGATATCACCTGAAAGTAGATGCCCTTGTCATGCAGGGTGTTGACTTCCTGTTTATTTTATCTAGACCTGATATGAAGCGATTGAAGATGAATATTTCTTGGAGAGACGAAGTGACTATTGACGGATTATTTATGCCTAACTTGTGTGGCATTGAAAATTCACATCGAAGAGTTGGAAAGGCTGATGAGATACTGACAAATTTTCCCGAACTTATTTGTGTTGAGACGTACCCGCCAGCAGCAGATGTCTTCGAGGTACCGTTTAAGCTTCGTGACGTCACAGTAGTGCGTAAAATGTCGTACAGTCTCTCCGACGAGAAAAAAACCTGGCTAAAGGCCGAACTGCAGCAATTGCTAAATGCCGGTATTATAAGGCCATCAACATCCACTTTCGCATCACCAATCACCATAGTACCGAAAGACAATGGCTAATTTCGCTTTTGCACAGATTACCGGCAGATCATCGGCCAGACTGATTTGTTTCCTTTTCCCATGCCCCGAATAGACGAGATCATGAATGAAACTGGTCGACCAAATTTTTTCTCTCGGGTCGATCTCTGTACAGGATACTGGCAGGTGCCACTACAAGAAGATTACAAGCAGTACACTGCTTTTGTGACACCTTTCGATGTGTACGAGTACAACCGCTTACCATTCGGTTGGAAGAATTCTGGAGCTTGGTTTCAGAAAATGGTGAATGGCATTCTCGAAGAGTTCCTGGGAATGTTTTGTAACGTATACATTGAAGACATCATCATATACTCGCGTACAAGAAAAGAACATGAAAAACAACTTTCGTGCGTGTTAGAAGCCCTTAGCAAGTCAAAGTTAAAGATTCGCAAGAACAACAGTGAATTTTTTCGGACGAACGTTGTCTTCCTAGAAAGAATTTTTGACGGAAAAACTAAAACAACAAAAGAGGAGTCTATACAAAGGAAGATGAAGATCGACAAGCCATATGACCTACACTCACTCCGTGTTTTCTTCGGACTCGCCGGTCATTTTCATGCGTCTATAAGGATTACGCTACAAAGACACGATGCCTCACCAAGCTGACGCAAAAGGATGTGCCATTTATCTGGAGTGAAGAGTGCGAGAAAGCGTACGAGTACCTTGTTGAAGCTATATCGTGGGATCCTGTGCTTGTTCTACCTCACTTCAACAAGCCTTTCGAGCTGTGCACGGACGCTTCACAATATGGTACAGGGGCCGTTCTATATCAATGAGACACAAAGGAACAGCAAGGACGCCAACTCAAGGTGATTGGCTATTATTCTTCTACGTTCTCAAAAGCTCAAGAACATTATACGACCACAGAAAAAGAGGCTCTGGCTGTTGTGATGGCACTCCGGTATTTCAGAAGCTACATAGAGGGTCGTCATCTCCGCCTTTTCACTGACAACCGAGCGTTAACCTACTTCTTGGGATTAACCCAGCCTAAGAGCAGCGTGGCGCATTGGATCAGTGAAATGCAACAGTTCACTTTCGATGTAAGCCATCGACCTGGTGATAAGCTTCCTGACGCAGATGCTCCTTCCAGGCTTCTCATCAAAGAAGTGAGAACATCTGATCATGAACACGTCTACAGCTTGTGGGAAAGCACCGAAGACCTGACTTGCAATAATGGCAAATTTTGCGTGACAGGAACTTTGGTGAAAAAGGTTTTGAAGCTGTACCATGACAGCCCAGAGTCAGGAGCGCATGATGGAGTCTGGAAAACTTATTGGAAGATAAAAAGTCGATTCATCTGGAAAAATATGAAGGAAGATATCAAGAACTGCGTGCAAACCTGTCACCAGTGCCAAATTAACAAGGCCAAGTATTGTCCAAGAGGGAATCAAATGGTCATCGCTAATAATTCCCAAGTACCATTTAAAGTAATTCATCTAGATATTGCCGAAATAAAAAGCGAGGAGAGGGAGTCAATTAGACTCAAGCATTTCTTGTTGCAATAGACGAATGCACACGCATGGCAGCTGCAGAGACAGAAAGGGAAGACGCCAATTCCGTTTTGATGTTACTGGACCGGAATATGTTCAAGAACACCAAAGTAGTGGTCTCCGATAACGGACCAGCTTTCCGCAGTAAGAATCTTCAAGAATGGGCCCGTGATAGAGGAATTGCACTGAGATTTGCCACACTCTACCATCCAGAAGGAAACGGCCTAGCTGAGAGGCTCATTCGAGATATGAAAACATTCATCGCAATTTACCATGATTTCCTTGGAGGATGGAAGCGTGAATTGGAAGCTGCAGTCAGGCACCACAATCACTCTCATACCATGGGATTAGGATGCGCGCCTAACTTTGCTGCATCATGCGAAGCAACTTGGCTACCGGAAGACTATACTACCTTGGGATCGTTGGGAAAATAGATCTCCAGGAAAGGCGCAAGACAGAAGAGGAGCTTGCACGCTACAGATCAACCATGAAGAGACACTTCGATCTGCGACATAGCTCGAAGGTTCCTGCTATAGACCCTGGAGATAAAGTCTTAGTCCGGAGGAGTTTAGATGGACCGAAGTCCAGATTTTCTGGGCCCTACACAGTGATAAAGACCATCAAGCAACAAGGAATATTGAAATCGCTGCACTATTTGGGACCGGAAGGAAAAACTGAAAGAGCAACTCTGGGAAATGTCATGCCCTATCATCCCAGGAGGGATGAAAACCGAAGTCCGGGAGCATGTGATGTTCCGGCGAAGAAAAAGCAGACAGAAGAGACAAGAAAAGGAGGAGAGGAAGAAGAGAAGGAAGGGATCAAGATGGATACCTGTAAATAAATGAGTGTATAAAAACTCGTACTTTATAATATTATAAGAAGCCCATAGACACAGACACCAAGGACAGCATATGCAAAATTACTGGTACTTCCTATTTCAATTAAACAAGTCCTAAATAATGTAAAAGAAATTACATGAAAAGCAACCAGCCGCAGGTGGGCAGGTGGAGCATGTACCCCCCTTTTCGCATCATATGTGCGATGCTTTGACAATTGAGCTTCCGTGGCGCCATTTTCTCGTACGCTTTCTGGCATATTGATGCTTAACTATTAGAGGTACATTTGTGAGTGTGAGCCAGGGCCACCACTCAAAACTTTGCCAGCCGCGGTGGAAGATCCATTCAGCCATCGATGTCACGTGTCGGTAAATTTTTTCTTGTGAAGGAAGGGGTACAATAAACCCAGTCTTGGCACCTGAACCCATTGATGCTGCCGGTTTCGTGTCCTCGCTATGTAATGAACGAGAAGAAAGGAAACCGGGTGCCCGGTTTTTATAAGTCATATTATAAGAAGCCCATAGCCACAGACACCAAGGACAGCATAGGGAAAATCACTGGTACTTCCTATTTCAATAATTATAACTCATAAACCAATGTAAAAGAAAGTACTTGAAAAAAAAGCAGCCGCTTGTGTAGCATGCAACCCCCTCTTCGCATTACGCGTGCGTAGCTCTGACAGCTGAACTTCCGTGGCGCAGTTTTCTAGTACGCTTTCTGGCATATTGATGCTTAACTATTCGAGGCACACTTGTGAGGTTTAGCCAGGGCCACCACTCCAAACCTTGACTGCCGCTGTGGAAAATCCATTAAGCCATCGGTGTCACGTGTGGGTGAATTCTCTCTTGGGAAGGAAAGTGTACAAAAAACCCAGGCTTGGCACTTGCAGCATTGATGCTGCCAGTTCCGTGGCATCGCTATGCAATGAACGAGAAAAAAGGAAACCGGGTGCCCAGTTTTAATTAGTCATATTATAATAAGCCCACAGCCACACGCACCAAGGCCAGCATAGAGAAAATTACTGGTACTTCCACATTCATTTGATGAATTCATAAAGTAATTTAAAAGAAAGCACATGAAAAAACAACCAGTGGGCGGTGGAGCATGCACCCCCCTCTTCGCATCCCACGTGCGATGCTTTGACAATTGAGCTTCCGCGGCGCCATTTTCTCGTACGTGTTCTGGCATACTAATGCTTATATATTAGAGGTACACTTGTGAGTGTTAGCCAGTGCCACCACTCAAAACCTTGACTGCCGCTGCGGAAGATTGATTCAGCCATCGGTGTCACGAGTGGGTGAATTTTTTCTTGTGAAGGAAAGTGTACAATAAACCCAGACTTGGTACCTGAACCCATTGATGCTGCTGGTTTCGTGTCCTCGATATGCAATGAACAATGTAAAAGGAAACCAGGTGCCCGGTTCCTATTAGTCGTACTATAAGAAGCCCATAGCCAAAGACACCATGGACAGCATAGGGAAAATTACAGGTACTTCCTATAAAGTAATGCAAAATAAAGCACGTGAAAAAACAACTAGCCGCAGGTGGGTAATGCACCCAACTCTCCATATCACGCGTGCGATGTTTTACAATTGAGCTACCGTGGCACCATTTTCTCGTACGCTTTCTGGCATATTTATGCTTATCCATTAGAGGCGCACTTGTGAGGTTTAGCCAGGGCCAGCACTCCAAACCTTGACTGCCGCTGCGGAAAATCCATTCAGCCATCGGTGTCACGTGTAGGTGAATTTTTTATTGTGAAGGAAAGTGTACAATAAACCCAGACTTGGCACCTGAACCCATTGATGCTGCTGGTTTCGTGTCCTCACTATGCAATGAACGAGATAAAAGGAAACCGGGTGCCCGGTTTCTATTAGTCCTATTGTAAGAAGCTCTAGCGACAGACACGAAGGATAGCAGAGGGAAAATTACTGGTACTTCCTATTTCAATAAATAAGAAATCATAAAGTGATGCAAAATAAAGCACATGAAAAAACAACTAGCCGCAGGTGGGTCATGCACCGAACTCTTCGTATCACGCGTGCGATGCTTTTACAATTGAGCTACCGTGGCGCCATATTCTAGTACGCTTTATAGCATACTTATGCTTATCTATTAGATGTGCACTTGTGATTGTTAGCCAGTGCCACCACTCAAAACTTTGACTGTCGCTGTGGAAGATCGATTCATCCATCGGTGTCACGTGTGGGTAAATTTTTTTCTGGTGAAGGAAAGTGTATGATTAAGCCAGACTTGGGACCTGAACCTATTGATGCTGCTGGTTTCATGTCCTCGCTATGCAATGAACGAGAAAAAAGGAAACCGGGTGCCGGGTTTCTATTAGTCGTAATATAAGAAGCCCGTAGCCACAGACACCAGGGACAGCATAGGGAAAATTACTGGTACTTACTATTTCAATTAAAGAAGTCATAAAATAATGTAAAATGTACATGAAAAAACAACCAGTCACAGGTGGAGCATGCACCTGCACCTCTTCGTATCACCCGTGTGATGCTTTTACAAATGGGCTACCGTGGCGCCATTTTCTCGTATGCTTTCAGGCGAATTTATGTTTATCTAATACAAGTACACTTGTGAGTGTTAGCCAGTGCCAGCACTCAATATCTTCACGGGGGATGTGGAACATCCATTCAGCCATCGGTGTCACGTGTGCGTGATCTCTTCGGGTGAACTTGCCATGTCATACTCACCCATTTCATGGTCCAAGCGAGCGTAGCGTACGCGGTATTACCATTTTTGAACGTTAGTAGCGTTATGGGTTTCCTGTCGCTGACAATCTGGTGTCACGGTCTTCCGATACGTTCGAGAGCAAACGTTTCTTCGTGTGTATAGGTATTTTCACAGAACGGAGCAGCTGCTATGTACAACAACTCATGGGTCCATTCAAGCTACTTATGAGAGCTTTTAGCCCAGGAGGACGTTTCTTGTGTTTACTAGACGGAATAATAAAGTTGAAGTTGAAGTTGAATTTATCAGTTCTCCTGGGATCGGTCTTCGAAGCAGTAAAAGATGGAGGTACCCCGTGTCTCGTCGCCTTTTTGTTGAGAGAAGCGACCAGTTCCACCTTTATCTTGCCCATTCTGGTTTTAAGCGCCCTCAGAGGCGGTCGTAACACATTTTACCTACCTGAGTTCACGGCTTCCTGACTACTTGGGATTCTCAACTACGAGGCCAAAACCGTTCAGAAATCATTGTATATTCTGTAAACCAATCGCGATGAGCTAAACGCACCCATCGCGGATAAATAAAGGAAGTTTTTAGGCAGCTAAGCCATACCAAATGGGCAGCGAAAACTTCCGACGTGCGCTGTCGACACTTTCCAACTCATAATGACCCATATTACGGTCCAAGTGAGCCTATCGTACACGTTATTACTATTTTTAAACGCGACTAGCGTTATTGGCTTCCTGTCGTTGAGAATCCGGACTCCCACTCTTCCAATACGTTCGTAAGCGAACGTTTCCCGGTATGTATAAGTATTTGCATAGAACAGAGCAACGTATTAGTTCTTCTGTGATAGGCCTTCAGCGCAGCACGATATGAAGGTAACCCGTGTCTCATCGTTCTGGTGTTGAGAGAAGCGACCAGTTCCACTATTATGTGGCCCATTCTTGTATTAAGCGCCGTCAGAGGTGGTTGAAAGACCTTTTACCTAGCCGACTTCCCGGCTCCCTGCCTACTTGTGATTCTGGAACTACAATGCCAAAACCGTTTAGAAATCATTCGATATTTTGTAAACCATCGCCATGAGGAAAACGCATCCATTGCGGGTATATAAGAGAAGTTATTAGGCTGCTAATACCTACCAAATGGGCAGCGAAAACTTCCGAAGCACGCTGTCGAGACTTGCCGACTCATACTCACCATTTATATGGGCCAAGTGACCATATCATTCGCGTATTGCTATGTTTGAACGCGAGTAGCGTAATCGGCTTCCTGTCGTTGACAATCCAGCGCCGCGATCTTCCGATACGCTCGTGAGCGCACGTTTCCCGGTATTTATAGGCATTTGGTTAGGACAGAGCATCTTATCAGTTATCAGCAGCAAAAGATGGACGTACCCCGTAACTCATCGCCTTTTCGTTGAGAGAAGCGACCAGTTCTTCGATTATTTTGCTCCTTCTCCTTTTAAGCGCCGTTAGAAGTGGTTTAAACACCTTTATCTAGCCGTGTTCACGGTGACCTGCCTGCTTGTGATTCTCGAGCTACGACGGCAAAACCATTTGAAAATCATTCTATGTTGTGTAAACAATCGTGATGCGCAAAACGCATTCATCGCGAATAAACAAGGGAAGTTTTAAGCAGCTAAGATATCCCAAATGTGGCAGCAAAATCTTGCAAAGCGCGCTGTCGAGGCATGCCAAATAGTACTCACCCATTTTATGGTCCAAGCCAGTGTATCGTGCACGTTATTATTATTTTTAAACACGAGTAGCGTTATCGAGTTCCTGTCGTTGACAATTGGGTGTCGGGGTCTTCCAATACGTTCCCAAGCGAACGCTTTCCGGTATGTATAAGTATTTGCATAGGACAGAGCAGCTTATGAGTTGTCCCTGGATCGGCCTTCAAAGCAGCACAATATCGAGGTACCCCGTGTCTCGTCGCCTTTTAGCTGAGAGAAGTGACGATTTCCATCGGTATTTTGCACCTCCCCCTTTTAGGCACCGTCAGAGATGATCGAGTCACCTTTTATCTACCCGAGTTCACGGTCGCCTTCACACGTGATATTCTGCAACTATGAGGTCCTAACTGTTTAGATGTCATTGTATATTGTGTCACCTTCGTCATCAGCAAAATGCGTCTATCGGGAATAAATCAAGGAAGTTTTTCGGCAGCTAATATTTACCAAATCGGTAGCAGGAGCTTCCGATGCGCACTGTCGGAACTTGCCAACTCACAGTCACCCCTCTTATAGTCCAAGCGAGCGTATCGTACACATTAATACTATTTTTAAACGCAAGTAGCGTATTCGACTTCGTGTCGTTGATCATACTTTGTCACTGTCTTTTTATACGTTCGTGAGCGAACGTTTTCCGGTATGTATAAGTATTTGCATAGAACAGAGCAACTTATCCGTTCTTCTGCGCTCGGCCATCAAAGCGGGACAAGATGGAGGTACCCATTGTCTCGTCGCAATTTTGTTGAGAGAATCGACCAGTTCGGCTGCGGTGCTTCCAATCACCTTTATAGTACCAGGCTGGAAGAAAGAAAAGCGAGACATTATTCAGACTATGATCACGTTATTTGATCAAGGCCGCCAACATTACCACGGAAGCTGGCAAAAGAAGCTTGCGCCAATAGCGGCGGTTTCAAGTTGGTTGCTCATACGTGTTTCCTCATGCACACTGGATACTGCAGTACATAGTTTCATGGCTGCCGCATTTCACTTTTGTGCTGCGTGAAGCTATAGGATCTCTATCGCGTAATCATCAATAGGAGAAGTGGGCTGCACCATGAACCAGAGGCTGCACCATGAACGTGCAAGATAATGAATTTTTATTTTTTTTTGCTGAAATAGACGAACTGTTACCAACTAGCTGACGTCTCAAATGGCTTAAACAACACGCTGAACGTTTACAGAGGGAAACCTCATTAGCATCTAAATATATGAAATCAGGAAATCTAATTCAGAGCGCAACATTCTTCTTCGAAACGGTTTTAACCAGCTGTGATCTTTATTGATTTGTCATGGTTGTACACCTGGAAATAAGCTTACGGGTTCACTTACCTTGCGTGGCGGTCGCATTCTGATACCGTCGGAATAAAAGTGGTTTCCCTAAAGAAATGCATCCGTTATTCATTCCCGGGTTTTCAAAAATTATCCGCAGTGCCCTGGTGCGGTATTTCTTAAAACACGTTTGTATTTTGCTCCTCTGGTCTGAATCTCATATTTATTTCATTTAGGCTACAATTGTCTTCACATTCGGTGCAAAAAAAGTACGAACTGTTTGCTCCTCTTGCTCGTCACACATCCATATTAGGCCCCTACTTTTTCGAAGGTTGCAACTGCGCCAGGTTGTACTGTGTAAGATAAAGAAATATTTGTGCACTTCTGTGTTTCTTAATACTGGTGCGCTTTTTCATCAACTTTGCTTGCAATCCTGCATACTGAAATTAAATGCTTTGGAAAGAAAAATCAGTGTCACGGAGATACTTGCGCAGGTCCTCTCTTCGCAACACGCACAGATGGTGCGGATTGTACAGTGGGGATGCGCGGCTCTCACGCATCCCCTGATATGTTGTTTTCCCGCATGGCTCGCATGGCTGGCGCCCGCGGCGGTCGGAGTGGTATAAGCGCGGTGCGAGAGATGGCACGAGTGTCGCGCCGCTGCGCGGTTACTTGGGTTCGGGTAAGACAAGGCGCTCGCTCTCTGGGACGGGACAGCAAGCGGGACGGACGTGCCGTGCCGCGCGTGTGCCGGCCCATGCTTCTGCGAGACCGTCTCGCGTGGCCGCCTTAGAATGCGCCACCGTTCGCGTGACAGTACGCGCGAACGACCAGGCGTTGGGATCCAGCATGGGGTGAACATATTCGCTCGCTGTGCGGTCGCGGTGAGTCGGACCTCTAGATTTGTCGCGCGCCCATCGGCATGTTTTGTGGATAGCAACTCGGCTAGCAGGCATGGATCTATGAAAGGTGCAATAAATGCCCTTGTGATTGTTTGCACTACTGTGTTGTCGTTCCTTTGTCCCTAGAGCACGGAGGAGAACCCCACATCTGGCTGCCCAACGTGGGACTCTTGAGGCATCGAACGATGGATTTAACAGTTTTGCTTCGTTCGAGACCTTTGTTTGAACTGAAGCGTTGGGCTAGCATGGAGTTTGATCGCTAGCGTTGGCGGCGTGCTTTCTTGAGCGAGGCGATGGTGGTTGAACTCTGTTTGAACATGTCAACATGCTAAGCCTTTTCGCAAGTGTTTTTTAATGACATTCGTCGGTACGAGAACCACGTGGTCTGCATCTTGGGAGAGCTAGGCATAGCGCCCGCGAAGAATATTGGCAAGCCTGAAGTGCGTGAGTACGGAAGCCTCGTGGGTGGTCCGAATTTCTGATCTAAATAGCTTCTTCTATCTGCTTGACTCTGATGAAGTCGCGGCTCTGGGAGCCGGGTGGCTGCGGGCCACGGGTGCCACTACGGGCTGACTGGAATTGCGGGCTGTCACCGGGCGCTTCGACACCGTCTGGGACGGTGGGCGCCGTCAACTCGTATGCTGTGTGCACCGAGCGGAGCAGGACCACCTCACAGAGCTGACGTCTCCTCGCAGCTGCCTGTTTTGCGCTCAATTTGGGTGTTGTTTTTGGATGCCGGTTGTTGTCAGGGTAGCGACGCTCTAGGCCTAAGGCTTCACGAAGCTGCCTGTCACACGTGGAGGGACACAACCTTGTGGACCGTGGCGTTGAGGTGTTGCAAGTTGCTTCCCTCATTCTAGTTAGCCTCGCACGAATTGAAATTACTCGTTCGACTCAAGAAAGCGAGCATCGTTCACCTGAACTTAGCATCTGAGTAGCTCCCCGATCTTTTGCTAGCCGAGTTGAACATCGTACCACGTGGGCGATGCGCATGCAGAATTCCTCTCCCTTGCACTACTTTAGTGTTTGCCGAGTGTGTTGACTGTACGCAGCGTGATTGGAGTCACCCCTGGCTTGCTGTCACCTCCACATCGTCTGCGCTGCTGCTCCGGACTAAGATCGAGCCACCCCCGGCGATGGTGATGCTGTGGCCAGTTCGGCGCAGCGACTTCGGCGGCCTCCTGTATCCAGCTCACAACCCTCGGCGGCGGACAAAAGAGCCGACGGTCACCGACAGCTACGGTGGCTCTTGCTAGCAGGGCGCGTCGGCGCGAGAGACGCTTGCTCGTAGCGACTACTGCGTCGTCGTTTCCGGAGTCCAGGCCTGGAATCGTGCCGTCGAGTCTGCAAAGCTGCTGCTGCGACCGGCGGACGCCAGCGGTGTACCCAAGGACAGTCGGCTCGCATGCTATGGACAGCGTGTGGACATTTCCTCAGCGTGGCCACTGTTGCATGTACTATCTTGTTCGCGACGCACAGGTTAATGTTAGACCATGTGACATGTTTCGCCGGAATAAGAAGTGATTTAAGGCTGGGGGGATGTGGGGATGCGCGACTCTCACGCATCCCCTGATATGTTGTTTTCCCGCATGGCTCGCGTGGCCTAGCGCCCGCGCGGTCGGAGTGGTACAAGCGCGGTGCGAGAGATGGCGCGAGTGTCGCGCCGCTGCGCGGTTACTTGGGTTCGGGTAAGACAAGGCGCTCGCTCTCTGGGACGGAACAGCAAGCGGGACGGACGTACCGTGCCGCGCGTGCGCCGGCCCATGCTTCTGCGAGACCGTCTCGCGTGGCCGCCTTGGAATGCGCCACCGTTCGCGTGACAGTACGCGCGAACGACCAGGCGTTGGGATCCAGCATGGGGCGAACATATTAGCTCGCTATGCGGTCGCGGTGAGTCGGACCACTAGATTTGTCGCGCGCCCATCGGCATGTTTTGTGGATAGCAACTCGGCTAGCAGGCATTGATCTATGAAAGGTGCAATAAATGCCCTTGTGATTGTTTGCACTACTGTATTGTCGTTCCTTTGTCCCAAGAGCACGGGAGGAGAACCCCACAGTACGTCCTACGACGCATCCAGAAACATCATTTACTGGCCCCCGCATTATTTCTGCCTTATGAAAAGGTAGTTGATGAACTACGCTTGTCTATTCCGGTATCTTCGAGCTACCATTCCATTTTTGTGGCGTGATCACCATTACCACCAACAGCACCTCGCAGTGGTCGTCACACCATCAAGCGCACATCACAGGCACTGTGGGATTAGGTTCTCACCACCGAAAAATGACGGATATTGAGCCGCCTCTCCAATGTATCATTATCAAATTCAATAGTGAGTGGGCTCTCAGCAATATTTTTTTGTATTTTACAGCAAATACTTCTCAGTGGTCGTGGGAAATATATTATTTTTCGATTTTTTGCGGAATACGTTGTGAAAAGGGTTTCTAAATGGTATTTTGGTGTAATTTCTCTCGTTGTAGTGTACAATGCATGGAGAGTAACTGAAGCGCGAAGTATATTTAGTTAGTCAATATGTATATACATCAGAAAGATAAAAAGGAAATTATATGTTTAAACATCAGAATATTTCATCCTTGTACCTCGTGACTAATTAACTGCGTGCTGCTTTTTGTTTTCAGTACCTAAATGATAATGTAAGTAATGGACACAGCGCAGACGATGTTTTCTCTTTGTACCCCATCACGCCATGGCCACCATATTATGAAGACTGTAAAATTAAATATAGAACAACAGAACTAATTTAGTGAATCACAACAGGCACATGTAAATCTCTGGACATCCTAACATTGAAATTATAGTACAGTAGAAAACGATGTTTGCGAAAGAGATGATTGTATTATATTGAGATTGCACAAATACCACAGGCATCTGCACATCAAAGATATACCCGCCCAAAATTTTTGTCTTATGGAACCGAATGTTCTTCGTTGAGGATATAGTAACTTTTTGGCGCAACCCTTGATTGCTCAGCACAATCCTTGCCCTCTTCCAAATACGTTGTGTGATAGTTAGATACACCCGTAACAGAGTACGTATATGGCCGCGACACAGGCATAACTTTATTTAGCATATTGTTTGACTAATTAAAACATACAATCATGTAATTTCGTAATTCACATCGCCGAGCTAAAGCAGAAAATTCGGCAGTTGAAATTTTCCACAGCTACCATTGCTACTGAATATTTAAGGGAACAACACGGAAGTGCAATGAGTTAGCTTGAGGTGTAGTGACGGTCACTTCTTAGTAATAGTACACTTGTTTAAATAGCATACATGTTTTCTGTGATGGAATACAAAGTCAGATTTTTTTTTCAACTACCTTATAGATGTGCTGTATTTTTTTCGTCCTTTTCTCTACCTCATTGTTTTACTGTCTGTGATAACAAAGGCATATCATCTTACACAACAAATTATATTTCTTAATGAACGTTCCCTTTTCCAGGCACCCTTTATTTTTGGCATGCGTTGTCTTCTTAAGCAAAACCAGTTGAACATGTCAATCTTCTTTGCGCTTACCTTGATATTTGTTGACAGTTGAGGGTGTGATTCGTGTCTACTCTTGTGCTTTTTAACTGGCCGCGTTTATTCAATGATGATGATGATGATGTGGGGCGTTCAGTGACGCAAGAGGCAGATATGGCCTAAGACCGCCATGAAACTGCTGATGTTTCAATGATTCGTGTACGAGGTGAATTTATGGCACGCGTAGATAGACATTATTTCCCGTTAAGGGGCCCAACTACCAGTCGCTCTAAGGTATGTAAAATAAATAGGTTTGAATACCTACCCTGAGAGTAAAGTGTGCTATGACTACCAAATATATGTTGCGAAGTTCACCATTAGGTCATCATCATCATCATCATCCTAGTTACGCCCGCTGCAGGGCAAAGGCATCTGCCTAGGCCGACAACGCCCAAGGCATCCAGCATGGCTCGATGGGTTGCGTTGTCATAAGCGCTTTTAACATCCAGGAACATCACCGCTGACACCTGCAAATAATGCCAAGGCTACAGCTGGGGTGGTGCTTTTCCCTTTGGCAGCAGCGGCGGAGCGCATCGGATGCAGCCCGCTGAATCATTGCATTTCCAATATCACAGGCTGTACCCCTGCCACGGAAATGGAAGCTGTGAACTGCAAGACTTCAAAGGTGATGCGAAGTACGTAGCCCTGTGCTTTTCTTGGACCTAGTGCTCTGAATATTTGAGTCCGAGCCGCGCCGCTGCAAGCAACATCGCTGCAGAAACTCTGCGCAAGCACTGCCATTACCACCTGCACATAACACGAAGGCCACAGCTGGGGCCGTGCTTTCTGCTTTCGCAGTAGCGGCGGAGCGCATCGCATGCAGCCCACTGAATTATTGCATTTCCACTACCACAAGCTATACCCCTGCCCCGGAACTACAACCTGTGAACTGCAAGACTTCAAATGCGATGCGAAGTACTTTGCCCTGTGCTTTTCTTCGACCTATTGCTTTGAATTTTGGAATCCAAGCCGCGCTCCTGAGACCACATGGCCACAATAAGTTTGCTCATGTGCTGCCATCTCCACCTGCTAATAAGTCAACGGCCACATCTGGCTTGGTGCTTTCCCCTTTAGCAGTAGCGGAGCGCATCGTATGCAGTCCACTGTATCATTGCCTTTCTACTATCGCAGGCTATACCAGTGCTCGGGAATCGAAAGCTTTGAACTGCAACACTTCAATGGTGATGTGACGTACGTTGTCCTGTGCTTTTATTTCACCTGGTGCTCTGAACTTGGGATTCCGCGTCGCTCTGCTAAAAACACACATCCCGGCAAGATGTCTACATAACCGCGGCTATAACGTACAACAAATAATGCCAAGGCTGATACAGCGGTGGTGCTTTTCCCTTTTGCAGCAGTGGCACAACGAACATGATGCAGCCAGCTGAATCATTGCCTTTCTGCTGTCACATGCTAAACCCCTGCCACGAAATGCGAAGCTCCAAACTGCAATTCTTCAATGTTGCTGCGAAGTACGTAAGCCTGCGCTTTTCGCCGACCTGGTGGTCTGAATTTTTGTATTCGCGCCTAAGCGCTGTCGACTAGATCGCCGCGACAACTCTGGGCAAGCGCTGCTGTAACCATCGGCAAATAACGCCACGGCCATGGCTGGGACGTTGTTTTGTTTTTTGCAACAGCGGCACAACGAACCTGATGCTGCCCGGTGACTCATTGCTTTCTACTATCAGAGGCTAAACCCTTGCCACGAAATGCGAAGCTCAAAACTGCAATTATTCAAGGTTGCTGCGAAGTACGATGCCCTGTGCTTTTCGTCGATGTGATCGTCTGATTTTTTGTATCCGCGCCTAACCGCTGCCGACCATATCACCGAAACAACTTAGCGCAAGCGCTGCCGTAAACACCTTCAAATAACGCTACGGCGAAGTTTGGAGCGGTGCTTTTCTCTTTGGCAACAGCGGCACAATGAACCTGATGCAGCCACCTGAATCATTGCCTTCTGCTATCAAAGGCTAAACTCCTGCTATGAAATGCGAAGCTCGAAAGTGCAATTCTTCAAAGGTGCCGCGAAGTATGTTTTCCTGCGCTTTTCAACGACTTGGTGATCAGAATTTTTGCATCCGCACCTAAGCCCTGCCCACCAGATTGCTGCGACAACTCTGCGCAATCGCTGCCGTAACCATCGGCAAATAACGCACCGGCCATGGCTAGGGCGGTGCTTTCCCCTTTTCAACAGCGGCACACGAAAGCTGATGCACCCGTTGAATCATTGCCTTTGTACTATCAAAGAACACACCCCTGCCACGAAATGCGAAGATCAAAACTGCAATTCTTCAAAGGCGCCGTGAAGTACGTTGTCCTGCGCTTTGGAATGACGTGGTGATGGGAATTTTTGTATCCGTGCGTAACCACTGGCGACCAGATCAACGCAACAACTCTGAGCAAGCGCTGCCGTAACCATCGGCAAATAACGCTACGGCCAAAGCAGGAGCGGTGCTCTTCCCTTTGCCAACAACGGCGCAACGAACCTGATGTAGCCCGCTGAATCACTGCCTCTCTTCTATCACAAGCTAAACCCCTGCTACGAAATGCGAAGCTTGAAACTGCAATTGTTCAAAGTTGATGTCAAGTGCGTTGGCCTGCGCTTTTCGTCTACCTGGTGGTCTGAAGTTTTGTATCCGCACCTAACCGCTGCCGACCAGATCGCCGCGACAGCTATGCGCACAGGTTGCCGTAAACAGCTGCAAATAACACGACGGCTTTGACTGGGGCGGTGCTTTTCCCTTTGGCAACAGATGCACAATGAACCTGATGCAGCACGCTGAATCATTGCCTTTCTACAATCACAGGCTATCACCCCCTGCGGCGAAATGCTAACCTCAAAACTGCAATTCTGCAAAGCTACTGCAAAGTACGTTGCCCTGCGATTTTCATCGATGTGGCCGTCTGAATTTTTATATCCGTGCCTAACCATTGCCGAAGAGATCGCTGCGACAAACCTGGGCAAGCGCTGCCATAACCACCGGCAAATAACGCCACGGCCATGGCTGGGGCGTTGCTTTTTCCTTTGTCAACAGCACCACAAGAAAGTTATGCAGCCCTCTGATTCATTGCATTTCTACTATCAGAGGCTAAATCCCTGCCACCAAATGCGAAGCTCTAAACTACAATGCTTCAAAGGCTCTGCGAAGTACGTTGGCCAGCGCTTTTCGTCGACTTGGTGTTCTGAAGTTTGGTATCCGCACCTAACCGCTGCCGAGCATATTGTCACGTACTGTGACAATATGGTCGAACATAGTAAGAACACAGTAGCAATACTGTGAAAGGCAAAACAAGATTTCATTGGGCGAACCTGTGCCCACGAAACAGGCTACACTCATAGCACAAAGAGAGTGGCGAACACAGTCGGCGATCGTCGAAAAATCTTATCAGCGGGTCAAGCGCGTCGGCTTTTATAGATCAGTCGTGGAATGTTCTAGATTAACCGATGGGACCCGCGTGTATTCCACAAAGTCCTACACTATACGCGTCGCGCATACATGCAATCAGATTACACAAGTTGCGGTGAAAGACAGTGGACGGAATCATGGATAACATCCCAGTCACTTCTTTTACATGCAGGCGCGTGCTGCGCTGCGCGATAACATTTGTTAGGCACGAAAACGTGGTCGCCCGTTATAGATAAGTTCACGTGTCATTAACCCCCTCTTAAAGAAAGCATCGACCCGATGCTGCAAACCAGCGAAACTAATAAAAAAAGAAGCACTCCTGGTAAAGAAAACAACAAAATAAGGAAGTTCACCAGCGTCCATAAAAGGGTTTAAGGCGCACCACGTGGACCATTTCAGATCGTGCGCGGCGCCGCCGCGAATGTGAAATGCCGTCTGGCACGACCTCATAGTCCAGTGCGCCAATACGCCGGATGACCTTGTAGGGTTCGAAATATTGTCGCTGTAGTTTCTCCCTGAGTGCTCGTCGGCGTACCGGGATCCATACCGAAACACGGTCGCAGGGCTGGTACTCGACGAACCGTCGTCGAATATTGTAGTGTCGGCTGTCGGTCGTCTGCTGGTTCTTGATCCGCAGGCGGGCGAGCTGTCGGGCTTCTTCGGCGTGCTGGAGATAGGTAGCGACATCTAGGTTCTCCTCGTCAGAGACGTGCGGCAGCATGGCGTCGAGCGTCGTCGTCGGCTTCCTGCCGTAGAGCAGCTCGAAGAGCGTGATCTCTGTTGTTTCTTGCACCGCCGTGTCTTAAGCGAATGTTACGTACGGCAGGACGGCATCCCAGGTCTTGTGTTCGACGTAGACGTACATCGCTAGCATGTCGGCAAGGGTCTTATTCAGCCGCTCCGTAAGGCCATTCGTCTGCGGGTGGTAGGCCGTTGTCCTCCTGTGCCTTGTCTGACTGTATTTGAGAATGGCTTGGGTGAGCTCCGCTGTAAAGGCCGTTTCTCTGTCGGTGATGAGGACTTCTGGGGTGCCATGTCGCAGCAGGATGTTTTCGACAAAGAATTTCGCCCCTTCGGCTGCGTTACCTTTCGGCAGTGCTTTAGTTTCAGAGAAGCGGGTGAGGTAGTCCGTCTCCACGACGATCCACTTATTTCCGGTTGTTGATGTCGGAAAGGGTCCCACCAAGTCCATCCGATCTGCTGGAGTGGTCGGCAAGGAGGCTCGATTGGCTGTAGTAATCCGGCTGGCCTTGTCGGTGGTGTCTTGCGTTGCTGACTGTCTCGGCATATTTATTTATTTATTTATTTATTTATTTATTTATTTATTTATTTATTTATTTATTTATTTAAGATACTTTCAGGGCCCGAAGGCATTGCAGGAAGGAGTGGGTGAACATAACAAAACATTTGTGCAATATACAAAGACATATTCAACGTGGCGTTTCATGAATGCTGGTGTTGAAGGTGTCGGTATGCAGGGTGGATGCAACGTTGGCGGGAAGGTGGTTCCAATCTGTGCTTGTGCTAGGGATGAATGCATTACTACAAAGTTTAGTACGTGAAGATGGCACACCAACTTTGAAACTGTGGTCAGAGCGAGATGATATGTATGACGGTTGGGTGATAAGCTGTTCGGTCAACAAAGGGTTGTGGTGGTAGATTTTATGGAATACCGGCGTTGCTGTTCTGACGTAGCGGGCGACGTCGGCGGTCAGGCGCGGCCAATAATACATTTCTTGTATCCTCGATAGCGTCCGGGAAAATCCGTGGTGTCCAGCGGTGGGATCGACATGTAGGGCGTGCAATACTTCTTGACGAAGTCCTGACGGGACAACAAGGAGGTAGTTGGCGCGGACTGGTGAGAAGTTCTTCACGAGTAGATTGTTTTGAAGCGTGAAAGAAGATAATCCGCGCTTAAATGCCCTGGGGACAACGTCGGTGTGCCCTTCCAAATATTCGACGAGGCCTTTTAGCTCCGCGTCTGCCCGTTGCTGTTCAGTGCAGTCTTCCGCGCTTATCACTCCAAGGAAGGCGTCGTCATTCTCGTAGTGTTGCGGTGGTGGGTCAATGGGGGTGCGTGATAGGCAATCGGCATCGCAGTGTTTTCGTCCGTACTTGTAGGTTACAGTGATGTCGTATTCTTGTAGTCTGAGGCACCACCGCAATAGTCGTCCTGAAGGATCCTTTATATTCACTAGCAAACACAAGGCATGATGGTCACTGACGACTTTGAATGGCCTGCCATAAAGATAAGGGCGAAATTTAGCTGTAGCCCAAACGATGGCGAGGCATTTCTTTTCGGTAGTAGAAAGGTTGCAGTCCGCTTTTGACAGTGACCGGCTAGCATAAGCTATCACCTGTTCGACTCCGTTTCTCCTCTGGACTAGAACGGCACCGAGGCCTAGGCTACTGGCGTCAGTATGGATTTCTGTATCGGCGTACTCGTCGAAGTGCGCAAGTACTGGCGGCGACTGCATGCGTCGTTTGAGTTCTTCAAATGCGTCGGCCTGCGGCGTTTCCCACTTGAACTCAACATCACATTTAGTTAGACGTGTCAACGGCTCGGCGATGCGTGAAAAGTCCTTGACAAAGCGCCTGTAGTAGGCACACATGCCAAGGAATCTACGCAGTGCCTTCTTGTCGATGGGTTGCGGGAACTGTGCGATTGCAGCTGTGTTTTGCGGGTCTGGACGGCCACGAGATTTGCTGATTACGTGGCCTAGCAACAGAAGCTCATCGTAAGCGAAGCGGCATTTTCCCGGCTTCAGAGCAAGCCCTGGCATCTTGATGGCCTCTAGTACTGTCGCAAGCCGCCTGAGGTGGTCGTCGATATTTCCGGCGAAGACGACGACGTCATCCAAGTAAACGAGACAGGTCTGCCACTTCAATCCTGCTAAAACCGTGTACATAACGCGCTGGGGCGTTGCAAGCGCCGAGAACAGTCCGAATGGCATAACCTTGAACTCCCATGGGTCGTCTGGGGTGATGAAGGCCGTCTTTCAGCGATCTCGTTCGTCGCCTTCTATTTTGCAATAGCCAGACTTGAGGTCCATTGACGAGAAGTATTTAGCATTGTAGAGCCGATCTA
The DNA here is from genome assembly GCF_023375885.2 of Dermacentor andersoni. Lineage (NCBI taxonomy): Eukaryota > Metazoa > Arthropoda > Arachnida > Ixodida > Ixodidae > Dermacentor > Dermacentor andersoni. Next base: position 17,221,930 of record NW_027314752.1, read on the forward strand.
ATGCGTCGTCTATTCGTGGGAGGGGGCATACGTTCTTCTTCGTGATCTTGTTCAGACGACGATTATTGACGCAGAAACGTAGGGTTCCGTCCTTTTTCTTTACGAGGACAACAGTGGATGCCGACGGGCTTTTCAACGGCAGGATGAAGCCGTTGCGCAGCATTTCGTCTACTTGTTTTCTTATATCTGCACGTTCTCGCGCGAAACTCGGTAAGGGCTCTGGTGGAGTGGTCGAGTGCACTCCTCGGTGATTATGCGATGCTTGGCGACTGGTGTTTGTTGAATCCTCGATGACGTCGAAAAGCAGCCTTTGTATCGTCGGAGCAGACTTCTGAGCTGCTGTTGCTTAATCACGGAGAGACTTGGATTAATGTCGTAGTCTGGTTGTGCAACCATCGTCGTCGTGGTAGGTGCGGCGGAATCCGAGAGGACAAACGCACTACGGGCTTCCAGAATTTCCTCGATGTACGCAATCGTCGTGCTCTTGTTGATGTGCTCAAACTTCTGGCTGAAGTTTGTCAGCAACACATTCGTGTTTGCTCCGTGTAGTCGAGCGATCCCTCTTGCGGCGCAAATTTCACGGTCTAGCAGTAGACGTTGGTCGCCTTCGATGAAGCCTTATACGTCAACGGGTGTTTCACTGCCGACCGAACTAACAATGCTGAAACGAGGCGGGATGCTCACTTGATCTTCGAGCACACTCAAGGCGTGGTGACTACGAGGGCTCTCCGGCGGTATCGCTTGATCTTCCGACAGCGTTATTGGTTTCCACTTACAGTCGATGATTGCGCCGTGTTGGTTCAGGAAGTCCATACCGAGAATGACGTCTCGTGAATACTGCTGGAGGATAACGAAGGTGGCCGGGTAAGTCCTGTCATGAATGGTTATTCTTGCCGTGCAGATTCCAGTCGGCGTGATGAGGTGCCCTCCATCGGTCAGAATTTGGGGGCCTTCCCATTCAGTCTTAACCTTCTTTAACTGGGCGGCGACGTGTCCACTCATTATGGAGTGATCGGCCCCTGTGTCCACTAAGGCGGTAACTGCCTGGCCGTGGAGAAGCACGTCGACGTCGGTGGGTCTTTGTCTGGCGTTGCAGTTAGGTCTTGGCCGCGGATCACGGCTGCGTCGTGTTGAACTGAAGCTGGAATGTCGCGACGTCAGGTCGTCTTTCGTCATCGTATTCTTTGCTTCCAGACTTCATCGGGACGGCGGCGTGTCGTTATGTCGTCGAGGCAGTTTCTTCGGCGTCTTCATCGGTGGCGGAGGATCTTCGTCAGTTTGACGAACAGCAACCGCACCTCCATCAGTTGCTGCTTTTATATTTCCGGATATGGGCTCGCTGACCGGCCCCGGGCTGGGCCAGTGTATGGTGGGTGCTGCGGCGACAGGTAGCGGCCTGGTGATGGCGAACCACCAGCGACGAGGTAGTCAGCAATATCGCGAGGGCGCTCACCTTGCTACGGGCGCGGAGCGTTGACGGCGAAACCTCGCAGTCCCATCTCTCGGTATGGACATCGTCGGTAGACGTGACCCGTTTCACCGCAGTGGTAGCAGAGAGGGCGGTGGTCAGGAACGCGCCAAACCTCTGTCTTCCTCGGGTAGCTGCGCTGGGCGACGGGTGGGTGGGCTGGTGGTGGTGGTCGACGGAACTGCGGCGTTACGGGTCCCTGGCGCTGTCTTGGAGGGGTAGCTTGACGGCGGGCGACAGCGGCGTAGGTCATCGCATGGGGCTTAGGCTGCGGCAATACAGGGGCTACTCCGAGTTGTTGTGGAAGCTGTTCACGTACGGTGTCGGAAATCGAAGCCACTTGAGGCTGTGATGATGGGAACAGCTTCTGTAGCTCCTCCCGCACGACCGCTCGGATAGTCTCGCGTAGGTCGTCGGTGGCCAGTGAATGAAAACCAGCGTAGTTTGTCAAGTTCGTGCGGCGGTCGAATTGCCGGTTTCGCATCTCGAGTGTCGTCTCGATTATGGTGGCCTCGCGAAGAAACTCGTCGACGGCCTTCGGTGGGCTTCGTACCATTCCGGCAAAAAGTTCCTCCTGCACACCACGCATGAGTAGGCGGAGTTTCTTCTCCTCGAGCATTTCAGGGTCGACGTGGCGGAAGAAACGGCTCGTTTCCTCCGTGAAGATCGCGGTTGTCTCATTATGTAGCTGCACCCGGGTTTCTGCAAGCGCTTGGGCTCGTTCTCGGCGTACGACGCTTGCGAATGTCTGCAGGAAGCCGCTTCGGAACAGCTCCCAGGTCGTTTAGGTGGCTTCGCGGTTCTTGAACTACGTCCTGGCGGCGTCTTCCAATGCGAAGAAGACATGTCGCAGTTTGTCGTCGCTGTTCAAGTTGTTAAATGTAGCGACTCTCTCATACGTCTCCAGCCAGCTTTCCGGGTCTTCGAACGTTGAACCGCGGAACGTCGGTGGCTCCCTGGGCTGCTGCAGGACGACGGGGGACGCTGGGGCTGCCTTTGGGGTGGACTTTTTGGCGATCTTCCTGGTCGTCTCAGGTCATCTCAGGTCGTTTGTGCTCCGGGGGCAGTCCTTGCAGCCTGCGGCTACCTCGCTGGTTCTTCGCGACGTTGGGTGTTGTCTTCCGCGTGCGGGCTTGGGTCACGGCTTTGGGGGGGGCATCTGGTACATGAACGCAAAGCACCTCCATGTCACATGGTGGTGACGTTAACAACAAAGTAGCAATACTGTGAAAGGCAAAAATAGATTTTACTGGGCGAACCTGCGCCCACAAAACAGGCTACATTTATAGCACAACGAGAGCGGCGGACACAGTCGGCGATCGTCAAAAACTCTAATCAGCGAGTCAAGCGCATCGGCTTTTATAGATAAGTCATCGAATGTTCCAGATTCACCGACGGGACCCACGTGTCTTCCACAAAGTTCTACACTATTCGCGTCGCGCATACATGCAATCGATTACAGAAGTTGCGGTGAAAGACAGTGGACGGAACTATCGATAACATTCCAGAAACTTCTTTTACATGCAGGCGCGTCCTGCGCTACGCGATAACATTTGTTGGGCGGCCAAACATGGCCGCCCGATAAAGATAAGTACACGTGTCAATATACGTAACCTCCTGCAAATACCACTACGGCCAAGGCTGGGGTGGTGCTTTTCCCTTTGGCAACAACGGCACAACGAACGTGATGCAGCCACCTGAATCATTGCCTTTCTTCTATCAGAGGCTAAACCCCTGCCATGAAATGCGAAGCTCCGAACTGCAATTATTCAAGGTTGCTGCGAAGTACATCGGCCTGCGCTTTTCGTCGACCTTGTGGTCTGAATTTTTGTATCCGCGCGTAACGGCTGCCAACCAGATCGCCGCGACAACTCTGCGCAAGCGCTGCCGTAACCAACGGGAAATAACGCCACGGCCAAGGCTGGGCTGGTGCTTTTCCCTTGGGCAAAAGCGCCACAACGAACCTGATGCAGCCCCGTGATTCATTGCATTTGTACTATCAGCGGCTAAACCCCCGCCACGAAATGCGAATCTCAAAACTGCAATTATTCAAAGTTGCTGCGAAGTACGTGGACCAGTGCTTTTCGTCGACCTGGTGGTCTGAATTTTAGTATCCGCGCCTAACCGCTGCCGACCAGCCCGCCACGACAACTCTGGCCAAGCGCTGCCGTAACCACAAGCAAAAAACGCCAAGGCCATGGCCAGGGCGGTGCTTTTCCCTTTGGCAACAGTGGCACAACGAACCTGATGCAGCCCCTTTAATCATTGCCATTCTTCTATCACCCTGCTAATCCCCTGCCACGAAATGCGAAGCTCTAAACTACAATGCTTCAAAGGTGCTGAGAAGTACGTTGGCCTCCGTTTTCGTCGAATGGTGGTCTGAATTTTGGTATAAGCACCTAACCGCTGCCAAGTAGATCGCTGCGAGAACTTTGCGGAAGTGTTGCCGGAACGACTTGCAAATATGCCATGGCGACAGCTGGGGTGGTGCTCTAACCATTTGGCAGCTGCTGCACAATCAACCTGATGCAGCCCGCTGATTTTGTGCCTTTCTATTTTCACAGGCTAAACCCCTGCCACGAAATGCGAAGCTCAAAGCTGCAATACTTTAAAGGTACTGTGCAGTGAGTTGGTCGATGCTTTTCGTCGACCTGGTGTTCTCAATCTTTGCATCCCCGCCAAACTGCTGCCGACCATATCGCCGCGAGAACTTTGCGCAAGCGCTGCCGTAACAACCTGCACATTATGCCACGGCCACAGCTGGGGCGGTGCTTTTCCCTTTGGCAGCAGCAGCACAACGAACCTGATCCAGCCCGCTGAATCATTGCCTTTCTACTATCGCAGGCTATAACCCTCCCACGAAATGCTAAGCTCAAAACTGCAATTCTTCAAAGGTGCTGAGAAGAACGTTCCCCTGCGCTTTTCGTCGACCTGGTGGCCTGAATTTTTGTATCCGAGCCTAACCGCTGCCGACCAAATCGACGCGACAACTCCGCGCAAGCGCTGCCGTAACCACGTGCCAATAACGCCGCGGCTATTACTAGGGCTGTGCTTTTCCCATTGACAGGAGCGGCGAAACAAACGAGATGCAGCCTGCTTAATCATTGCCTTCCTACTATCACAGGCTAAAACACTGCTACGAAATGCGAAGCTCAAAACTGCAATTCTTCAAAGGTGCTGCGAAGTATGTTGCCCTGCGCTTTTCGTCGATCTTGTTTTCTGCATTTTTGTACCAGCGCTTAACCGCTGCCGACCAGATTGCCGCGAAAACTATGGGAAAGCGCTGACGTAACCGCCTGCTAATAATGCCACGGCCATGGCTGGGGCGGTGCTTTCGCTTTTTCAACAACGGCAAAACAAAGCTGATGCAGCCCGCTGAATCATTGCCTTTGTACTATCACAGAATATACCCCTGCCAAGAAATGCGAAGCAGGAAACTGCAGTTCTTCAAAGGTGCTGCGAAGTACATTGGCCAGCACTTTTACTCGGCCTGGTGGTCTGAATTTTTGTATCCGTGCCTAACCGCTGGCGACCATATCGCCGCGACAACTGTGCGCAAGCGCTGCCGTAAATAACGCCATGGCCATGGATCGGGTGGTGCTTTTCCTTTGGCAACTGTGGTACATCATACATGATGCAGCCCACTGTATAATTGTCTTTCTCCTATCCCAGGCTAATCCCCTGCCACGAAATGCGTAGCTGAAAACTGCAATTCTTGAAAGCTGCTGCGAAGTACGTTGGCCGGCGTTTTTGTCGCCTTGGTGGTCTGAATTTTTGTATCCGCGCCCAAACGCTGTCGACCAGATCGCCACGACAACTCTGTGCGAGCGCTGCCGTAACCACCTGGAAATAACTCGACGCCCTTTGGCAACAGCGGCGGAATAAACCGGATGCAGCCCGCAAAATCATTCCTGTTCTCCTATCACAGGCTAACCCCCTGTCAGGAAGTGCGAAGCTCAAAACTGCAATTTTTCGCAGCAGACAAATGAAAATGGCTGGTGGTGGTGAGCAGCTACCAGTCGCCGGACAACGACCTACCACGCCCCGAGGTTTATTTATTCATTTATTTAGTCAGAATACCCCTAAAGGCCCTCATGCAGACTCCGGAATGACTTTTCCGGCACCAGCCGGCCCTCATGTGCTGTCACTCGCAATATCGACGCCTCTTGCAGCAGCCGTCAAGCTTCGAGCGGGGACAGGCGTTTCGAAGACTACGAAAAGCTGGGTGTTTTGGTCGTCTCACCATCTTGCCGCTACAGCACTGAGCCGCGGACAACCTCGGTGGCGTAGAGGCGGAAAGAAACCGCTCCTCACACTCGTATCACCACCGGCATCAACGGTAGTAGCTGTACTGGCAAGGTGTCACCCCCCCCCCCCCCCCCAGCTCGAAGGCCCAGGATCTCGGACAAGTGGGGAGTGCTTTACCGTCGAGCTTCAGTCTTCTTGACGCCCACTTTGAGAAAGCACCATTGGTGACGATCAGAATGGCCGTAATAGAAGTACCTGCTATTTTAGACACTGGCTCGGCTGTTTCTGTTTTCGGCGATCGTGTCAAAAGCGCCTGCGAGACGAGACATCTACCGTTACGAAGTGTAAACACGACCCTCCGCATGGCTACCATTCACTTGGCGTCCGCTACGTCAGTAGCCCGGTTAACGGTTACCAGCAATTGTAAAAAATTCTGGCAAAGCTTCCTACACCTTCTAGGACTTTCTTGTTCTATGATTTTGGGCCGTGACTTTGTAGCCAAAGCAGGAATCGGGCTCGATTTCTCTAAACACACCTATCAGTACGGCATGCATGCACATCCGCTCAAGTTTATGACTAAGCCACGAGAAATCTGTTAAATCTGTTTTCCGCCAAGATCATTGCGGTCTCAGAGACCCGGAAGTGGTATTCGCTCTGTTCTGAAGTCTTTCCCAGGATCTCCGGCGGAGAAGACCAGAAACGAGACAGCGCTTAAACCATATGCCGAAATGTTCACGGAGGCTGCTGGCAGCGTTAATGTTCTGACTGATGTGATCGACACCGGATGAGGCCGCCTAATCCGTTTTACCCGCGGCCCCTGAGCATCCACAATCGAGGACTTCTTGATAGTGCCCTTGAATAAATGATCGCTACTGGTGCAGTAAGACCATCTAAGAGCCCCTGGACGTTCCCAGTTGTACTAGCACCTAAGAAAGATGGCACGGCGTGGTTGTGTGTCGACTACTATCTGTTGGACGCTGTCGCAGTTCGAGACTCGTACCCCTTCCCATCAATCGATTACGTTATGTATTCTCTTGTGTCCGCAAAGTTATTTCCTACCTTAGACTGCAGCAGGGGCATCCTGCAAATTCGGATCGCCCCCTGCCACATTGCAAAGACTGCAATCACTTGCCATTGGGGACTGTTTGAATTTGTCCGATTGCCTTTCGGTTTTTGCAATTCACCTGCGACGTTTCAGCGTGTAATATATATTCTGCTTCAGGCCGCCAAATTCAATTATGCGATAGCTTACATGGATGACGTGGTAGTGTTCCCGAAAACCCTGGATGAGCATCTCTTTAACCTAACCACCATTTTACGGCAAATGGAGGGCGCAGGCATCGCCATTACCCCGGAAGGTTCAATTGGTTTCGACCAGAATCAACCTCCTGGGTTTCATTGTCAAGCAAGGCACATTCCTACCTGACGAGGAGAAACTCCAGGCAATACTGCAGCTTCCACCACCAACAGACGTCAACAGCCTGCAGCGGTATTTGGGCATGGTGGACTTCTACCACCCCTTTATCCCGAACTGCGCTGACATGGCAAGGCCTCTCCACCTGCTCCTACGGAAAGGTACTGGACTGGACTGGTTGGTATTGGACTGACGTAGAGCAGGGATCATTTCGGGCTCTGTCATCGGCTGTCGCCGATACCGCACGTAAGCGACTTCCCGACCTCAACCTGCCATTCACCGTGAAGACTCATGCAAGTGAGTATTGCATCGGCGCAGTCTTGCTTCAGAAGCACAAAACGGAAGCTTTACCCTCTGGCTTATGCGACTGACACTCTCACAGGAGCAGAACGGAACTATAGAATAACAAGGAAGAATGCCTAGCAATTATAATTGCACCAAAGAAATGTGACATGTATCAGGATGGGGCTGAGTTTACTATTCAGAGTGACTACCAGGCGCTGACGTGGCTGTCAAAGCTGCAAAACCAAGTCGGCCGTTTAGCCTGTTCGGCCTTCACTCTTCAGAAGTATGATTACAGAGTGCAATACAGGAAAGGCACCTTCAACAAGGTAGCTGACGCCATGTCCCGAGCACCAGTCTCCGGGGATGGCGAGCCGGCACACGATGTCCTGGCTGAGGCAGTGCCTGTGGAAGCCTGGGGAACACTGATCTCCCGCCAGCAGCTACTCGACGCCAAGCTCAGTGGCGACCAGTGCAACTTGATAAGCAATACACTGGACGGCGCCAACCCAGCCGGTAGCAGCAACTACGACTGCTACATGCGAGCAGACGACGGCCTGCTCTTGCGGTATATACCTCCTTCCGATAAATATTGCAGCGAATCCCCATCCCATGTCGTTGTGCCTAGGAAGCTGCTCAGGCCTTTTTTCAGCACTTTGATGACACACGCCTCGCCGGTCATAACGACGGCAAGAAAACATTTAAGAAGTTGTGTCGCGTCGCGACATGGCCGCGCAGGAGAAAGCACGTCTTCAGATACATTAGCACAAGTCCTACCTGCCAGACCGTGAAATCGAGAGGAGGGAAGCCACCGGGTTTCATGCAATGAGTTGAGATCCGATACCCATAGGGATTTGTGGCATGTGATGTTATGGGCCCAAGCCCCAGGCAAGCTAAAGGGTATCGGTACTTCTTAGTGGTCACTGACCCTTTCTCCAGATGGGTAGAACTGTACCCGCTACGTAAGCTGGATCCTAAGATAATCTGGGATAGGCTGTTGGAAGCATTCACCCGTTTCGGTTTCTCAGCGCAGCTTATCACAGACAATGGCACATATATCCCAGGCAGGATATTCCTTGACACTTACAAAGCTCTTGGCGTGCAGCACAAAACGGAGGACACCCCACCACCCTCAAGTCAACATCGCAGAGTGTGTCAACAGACACATAAGACAATGCTAGTGGCTTTCACCGAGCGGCACCAAGTGGACTGATACGTTCGTATCCAGGAGATGGACTTCGGCACAAGGAGCACGTTAAACCAGTCTACATGGTTTACGCTAGCACCTATTATTCTTGGTCGCGAGCTCCGTTTTCCTATTAAGCATGCATTCACGAGCGGCTATAAATTACCCACTTGCAATTACTCTACTTTAACAGAAAATCTTTCCAGCCGCGTGGCCTACAGTCTGAAGGAGGCCAGGGAAAGCTTGGACCTTGCCTGCCTCGAACATGGGAACGAATACAACAAACGCAGGCGGCCCCTGGAGTTCCCAGTCGGCGATGAAGTGCTCCACCACACGCATCCACTCAGCGATGCTGCAAAAGTGTTTGCTGCTTCCCTCGCACCTAGATGGGATGGCTCTTACGTGATCGCGAAACGCATTTCTAGCTTGGTGTACCTTCTGCGGGAAAAACACGGCAGCAGAGTAATAAAGCACGTAAACTTGCGCGACGTCAAAGTGTATTACGAGCGCCCATCAGACAGCTAACCGTGCTTCAGTCATTATACGAGTTCTGAAGTTAACGCGGCTGTGCCCTATATCCGTTATCTGTTAGTCGCGACATTTTACATGTGCTGTCCTTGAATATCCTCACCTTACGCAGAATGCCATGCAACCACTCCAACCGGCATGACCAGCCTGGCTGCCACGGCGGCCCATCGAAGCATCATCACCTACATCGTCGGCCTCTCACCGAGGCCACCGTTATGTGCTAGCATCGGTTGGAGAAACGTGTATTGTCCCTAATGAAAGCGCACGCCTTGAGCGCATGCCAATTGTAGCAGTCACGTGGAGCTGCGAACGACGCCGGACACCGCATGTGCATACGGTTGCTGCTGCCCTCATTTCAGAAAATCGCGTGCCAACTGCCCCAAACCTTTTGCTTCGCGACGCCCGTGATGTACTCGACTAGGACGATGCCTTGTGCTCTTGGACATAGTGTTGGACATAGTGTTGCAAATAGTATTGTGAGACATACGTAGCGTTGCTGGACATACGTAGTGTTGTAGGAAACCCAGGGAGGTGTCTCGTCTTGTACGGGGCGGGGCCGTGTCGGGCCCCTGGCCCCTCCTCTGCAGCGCGCACGGGGGAAGCATTTGAAACTCATGCCACAACAGCACTCGTCGCATGGAGCATGTACACCCATCGCATTATAGCAAGAATTCGCACGGGGGCTGCTCGGAAGGTGGCTGCCCGATATGAAGGCAGCGGAGACGGCACTCGGGGCTTTCTTGGGGGCGCGGACCTGGGGAGGCGTTGGTGGGGCGTGGTCCATCTAGGCTTTTTCTGAGCGCGCTGCAGAGATAGGGTAAAGCGTCTTTGCATTGTGTCTGCGTGAAAGAGTGCTCTTGTTGATCGCTTTTGGGACTGTGTCTGCGGGCCTGGTTCCATGCTTGCTTGCTTTCTTCGCTTTAGGCATTCTGTTATCCACAGAAAGATTGCGGTGGTTGAAGGTTTGTAACGGACGTTCTTTCATTGCTCCATTTCGCTTGTACATTTGGTTGCCTCGCTGTTCTGCTGCTTGCTTCATTGCCTTGTTTTTCTCTGCTGTTGGCAGCGAGACTGCGGTAATTGTTTGAGTGCTTCATTATATCGTTAATAAAAGTGGTTTCTGTTCTTTGCACCACGGGTGCTTTCTCGTCCTGGTCGCGGCTCGCGGACTCCGTGAGCGAAGGCCAGGGGCCTTCAAACTAAAGAGGAAAAAGAAAATCAGAAAAGAAATTGTTCGTGAAATCCCAAAGGAAAGCGCATTACTATTCGAAGCGTGGATCAGGATGCCTTAGAATATGTACTTATAAAGCGAGATAGAAGAAGGAATAAAAAGAGTGTACTTGCTGCGCTAAGGCTAAGTAAACAATGGGTCATGTTTTATTGTAATGTAAAGATATGTGCCCATCGTTCGATTTATGAACCTCATGCATCCTTGAAGCCCTAGGGTAGAGAGAGGGCTGGGGTAAAGTAACCACATCTGCAATGCAGATTAGTAGGTGGTGATTGTAAGATTGGTAGAAGAGAAGTAGGGAGATGACAATTGGGGTTCAGAAAGTTTTGCAGATGGAAATTTTTCGTAGGCTTCTTGCCTTTCCTTTTTTAATATAGGCAGCACAATAGGCAATACACTGACAAGAGCATCGTGGCGAAACTCTCCACCCCATTCCAAAGGGAACGCTCATAGCTTCGATTCATCCATCTCTCCATTCTTGTTCTTGATGGCAGCCCTGCTTAGCTTTTCTTCAGCTGCTCAACGCAAATTTTCTAGTGCCTCACGTGCATCACGCTGCATAATTTGCTCATTTTTGAGCCCTTCCACTCATTTCTCAAGCTCATTTTGGAAATCCTCTATTTTGTTTACCTAGAATACAGACCACCGTTCCTGCCGATTGACTCGATTACCTATTCATTGTCATGCTTTCCCTCCTCTGCGCTTAAGAGACCCTCCGCACACTGCGCGGGTTAGCTTTTTTCTTCCCATGTATTGTACTTGGAATTTTCTAATGCAAACACGGAATCTTTCCGAGCGCATGCCTAGTAGCAACGGCCGATAGGCATACACCTTAATCCTTAAAATGCTGGAAATTAATGCTCACAACTTGTTCACAATTTCACCGCATGACAAGTAAGTATAATGGGGAAGCTTTTTAATCACATTCATCATCATCAAATGTTTTTCTTTTTGTACATCTTTTAATACGTCTTTTTATACTCTTAATCAGGAAGTAGGCCTGATGGCACAATAACAACATCCGTTTCTACTGTTCTTCATCAGGACAACGCTCTACAACATACGTTTGGATAACATCATTTCCATTTACCGCACTGCTGCGCTCGCATATAAAATTGACCTATGCTTACTTCAGTATGCCTTCAGAACTAAGAACAACTTAAGATGTTCTTCCTTGTCAGTACACTGTTCCTTCTAGGCTAGTAGAGTGATGTCCGGCTTATAGGGCCAAGTGTAAAGACGTTATCCTACCATCAATTGCATAAGCTTTCCACTTGCTTTGTTTTGTCAAGTGGTTTGTGTGAGGTCTCTCTTTAGCGTAAACGATGTAGGTCAAGTATGCCCGCCTGCGCTTGTAATCTTTAGATTATAAGCCTTCTTTGAACAAGCATTGGAATAAACATTTCGAATAAAAGCAAGACATGTACGTATCTAAAGACATCTACCAAAACACCGACCTTGTTGCCATTTTTCAGTTATAAAAAAAAAGGAAAGCGATAATTTCTGATCGCTTCAATGCATCTTTGTAATGTGGCGAAGCATTCAGTGTATTGCAGTGAAGCGAGCGAGGATTTGTGCCGATACGTAGTGTAAGCAATGCGTTATTTTTAAAACTGTAAGCCTGACGTGGCCACGCTTTTAGCCTTTATTATTATCTCAGGTGTCCACCGGAGCCCTCTGCGCTGAACCATGCAGTGCGTTGCAGTGAAGCGAAGTGAGAATGAGTGGGCGAACTAAGTGTAAAGAACATGTTATAAAAACTGGAGACCCCACTGGGCCTGGGTCCTACTCTTTATTGTTATCTCAGGTAAGCAAATGAGGCATCCGTCTGCCGGTATTGTTTTTTCTTTTCGCTTGCTATAAAATTTCACTGCCGTACGTATAAATGTTGCGGAGAAGCTTTTTAAAGCACATTCAGCATCATGAATTGCGCATAACCCGCTTCTAGCCCTCCTCAAAAAAAAAACATGAACACATACCAGATCGCTAATGATGTAAAAAAGCGTTCATGGAGCGGAACCAGAAACGTGAGCGCAGTCTTCAGAAATAATATATATATATATATATATATATATATATATATATATATATATATATATATATATATATATATATATATATATATATATATATATATATATATATATAACCCATTGCATCCTGGGTGGTTCTGGCGATCTGTATTTCCTGTGTGGACGAAAAACTTTCGTAGAGTGCGCCTTCGAAATGAGATTTAAACACGGATAGTCTGTTGTTGGTTGAAGATTTGATAAAGCAGATTCTACGGGGCATTTTATATTCTTGTATGTAGGAATGTGGTAACTTCCATGGGCTTCTATATCTGCAAACCAATGGACGCTGCCAGTGCGACATCGCGACACAAAACCTTGGTCTAAACAGCTGCTGTACTTCCGGCGGCGCAGAAACATCGTACTGCCATCATTTAGGCAGCAAAGTTAATGGTCAAAGGCAAAGCAAACCAGGTTTCTTCCTTAGGAATTTACCTTGATGTTCCCGAAATAGAATGATGAGCGGTAAAGTCTCCAACAAGAATACATGGAAAATGAGACGTATCTGCAATGTCATTGAGTCTCTATCTATCCAAACGAGCTGATGGACAAATGTATGCGCCCAATAGAGTAAACGCAAGTTTGCGTTTTTCTACGATCAAGCAGGCATGCTCATTGCTGTCATGAGGCTGTACTGGATCAACAACGTACTCCCCTTCAGACCGTATGCAGATGATAACCTTGCTAATATTATTTCAAGTCGAAGACACCTGCGGTTGGTAGCGTGAGAGCCGCACGGGCTTCTGTGGGTTTGGTTCACATAAAACAAGAATGGGGAATTGATTTGGGAAAAGCTATTGGCGAAAATCAGGGGTATTTAATTTTACTTCTCGGGTGTTCTACTGCAAATTAGAGTCTTCCTTAGCCTGTCTGAGGAACGGAACGACTGAGGCAATAGGACCATTGTGTTTGCCATTCGAGACTCGCAAGAACCGGAACCAGCCCGTCCGACACTTGCACTGCCACTCGATAAAAGAGAAAGGTGCGGCCTGCCGCGTGCACCGAAAACGCTCTCATCCGCTGCAGCCCGCCTGACGTGGTAGGCCGCACCGTTTTTTATTCCGTGGCCGTGGCAGTGCACCCCGAGAAGGTGGTGTCTGCATTCCATTTATGAACACGGGAATGACTTTCTATAAAGACCTAGTGATTTTGATTATTTACATGTCTATAATTATTCACACTATCTCGACCGTCATTGGTGTGTCGGTAGCCCACCTTGGGTCTTTGTCTGCTATAATACTTATGAACGGAAGTGCAGGCCAGGTGCTTCCAGTAGACGTGTTCGCTGCGCCACGCGACATTACACTGTCGGTACAGGCAAGCGGCATGGGAGCAGCAGCGTCATGAAATGGTGTCTTTCTTACCACGGTGTCAGTATCTTTACTAGACGAAGATCGTGAATGAAGGGAAAATGAGACATCCACCCGTTCGTAGCAATTGCTACAAAGGAAACCCATACGGGTTCCTCGAAAGAGAAGTCTTATAGTTGAAGAAAAATTCGTCCTGGTCCGGGACTCGAACCCGGGACCACCGCCTTTCCGGGGCAGCCGCTCTACCATCTGAGCTAACCAGGCGGCTAGCAGATGGCAGGGCGAAGTCGAATTTGTCGACAACACGACGCAAATGCAAGAGTTTGACGTAGTAGTTCTGCGGAAACCCACAAGGTGGAGAGATGTAATGAATGAAGGGAAAATGAGACAGCCACCCGTTCGTAGCAATTGCTACAAAGGAAACCCATACGGGTTCCTCGAAAGAGAAGCCTCATAGTTGAAGAAAAATTCGTCCTGGTCCGGGACTCGAACCCGGGACCAGCGCCTTTCCGGGGCAGCCGCTCTACCATCTGAGCTAACCAGGCGGCTAGCAGATGGCAGGGCGAAGTCGAATTTGTCGACAACACGAAGCAAATCGTCTGCGGTAGGACCAGCGTCGTCGCACTAAGGCTGCGGCCTCTTCGTGCGTTGAGTTGGTCTCACTAATTGTCAGATGACTTTCACCTCATGTTGTCTTTCGGGCAGAATTTTCACCATGATTTATGGGGACTAGTGCAATTGACACACTTAAAGCACTAGCGCTGTGATGCTTAGAGGATTTTTTCACACGGTAAAATTTTCGCATATACCACTGACACGCACGATCTTCAAATATTTGCGTCGTTGAAGTGGTCTCGGAACTAATGGCCGCACTGGATGACGGACAAATCCAACTATAACATGTGACTGCAAGCTTCCTCCCTAAAAAGTTATCTTCACACACCTTGATTCTCCTAGGCGACAGACTTCAATAACATTACGGTCTGCCATTGCGCGTTTTACTAATATAGGTAGGTTATTCTCGTCTAATTCCTCCTGGTGAAGTATCACTGTCCTGGAGTATTTAGTTTCGAACATTTATTCTGCCGAGCAGTTTGACTGGCCTCATGATATCCAGCGTTGCTCTATTCTCCACATTGACTGCGAGAATATTTTTACGGGTGTTATTTCTAACATCCACAATCCCACTTCGAATACGAGCCTCTACTGTGACAGATTTGGCTTTCCTGTTTATATTGTTAAGGTCGTTCGTCCATGTCTCGGGCAGTGGGATGCACAATGTCAAAGTCACTTCTCATTGCCGTCACCCTTGTTGAAGACGAGGCAGCAGGGAACATTCTCCTCTTTCCTTGTTGTCTGACAACTATCAAGTTGTCCCCCTAGTCATCATCCGCACATTTTCTGAAGCAGAGTATACAGCAGGGTGTCCCCGCTGCCTGCATCGTTCAGGGCGTGATTGCGCTTTTTGGAGTGCTTCGCGGTGTGATGTCTGTCTCGTTCGAACGCCTAGCTTACTTCACTTCTATCGCCGAAAACCTCTAATTCAGCATCTTCCCAAAAATGCGCAAGAAATCACATAAAATGAGAGAAGTAAAAATGGGGTTCCACTCAAGCGTTATTACTTCATCGTCTTTTTCATGGCGATTCTAGAAAGGTAAAATAAAACAAAGGTAACTAGGAAAACATTTGCTGATGTCCGTTGCCCTTTCGGTAAAGATGGATTTCTTTTGTTTTACTTTAGGATAGCGTAACATGTCTTTTCAGCGCCAATTTATAGGTAGTATGCCTACGTAGATTTTGGAGGAGACGTGTTTTCTCTCTTCGCTTTCGCAGTCAGGAATGGAGTCAAAGTGACTTTGAATGGAACCCGAACTTTCCTTCATACTTTTTGTTCTGACACCGGCTTCTTCTGGAGACTCCAACCACACAAAACGTGGTATGCTGGTGAGCCTGCCAGACATCTGCCACCATAGATACTCTGGAAGCAAAAGCACTGTCATGGCCACAAGGTCTGGACTGGAGATGGGTCTCCCTCCCATTATTACTAAGTGATATTGCACTTTTTCATGCGATAACAAATCGAATAGAATTCCTTCGCACGAAGCAACTCGCTTGTCGGGAATAACTGTACACTGATGCACACAATGTATTTTCCCCCAAAGAACTGCGTCGGACTGTACATTTTCTGCAGCGCCTGTTTAGAGATGCTTGCAAATAATTTGCTCATACCGCTCTGAGATCTTGCATTCTCATTGAGCTCGTCTAGTAGTGTTTGAAGTCTCCTGCAAACTAAAGCTTTGTTATCGAGTAGGCTGACGTACTCTGTTCACGGAATCATGTCTTCAAATTGTCCATGATTCCTTATGTTCTGAAATTTGTCCAATACCACGTGGACGTGTATAATAGCTGTGTCTTACCAGTACTCACCTACGGGGCAGAAACCTGGAGGCTTCCGAAAAGGGTTCTACTCAAATTGAGGACGACGCAATGAGCTATGGAAAAAAGAATGATGGGTGTAACATTAAAGGATAAGAAAAGAGCAGATTGGGTGAGGGAACAAACACGAGTTAATGACATCTTAGTTGAAATCAAGAAAAAGAAATGAGCATGGGCAGGACATGTAATGAGGGAAGATAATTGATGGTCATTAAGGTTTACAGACTGTATTCCAAGGGAAGGGAAGCGTAGCAAGGGGCGGCAGAAAGTTAGGTGGGCGGATGAGATTAAGAAGTTTCCAGGGACGACATAACCAAAATTAGTACATGACCGGGGTTCTTGGAGAAGTATGGGAGAGGCTTTTGCCCTGCAGTGGGCGTAACCAGGCTGATGATGATGATGATGATGACCTCGACGTGGGGATGAACTTTTGTCCTCAGCCTTGACTCTAATGCTTCAGAGATTGTAAACGAAGACAAGGCTTTTGAGATCGTGACAGTTCCAACAGTCGTTAGTAGTGCAAATATGTTTAGTGTTGTGCCACATTCGATTATTGGGGTAGAGGGTATTGTACGGTCTAACCAAGCATTGCTTCGTTGGCTCCCAATTTCTTCACAACAAGCCTGATGTTGCCGTTACTACGCTCTAGTAATATTCGGAGGCTATATATAAAGTGATGCTTTTATTGCAATAACAATTATTTAGCGAAGTGACGCAGCTGTAAGGGTTCTGACGCATCAGCTCACCAGAGAGACAATAAGGGAAAATGAGCTCCGGCTGGGGCAAGTACAGATCCTCCGGTACGAAGATGACGAGAAGTGCCATTCGAATAACTAGGTTTATTAACATAGCATTTAGATTTACACTCTACACATATCAAATACAAAAAGAGGACATACCGATCGCTGATGGCCTGCCTGACCGGCCTGATATACCGTGGTGAAGTGGTGCCGTGTACTGCTGTCTCCTTGCTCTCTTCAAAAGTAGTGTGTGTGATATTCAAGAAGAAAAGTGAATAGACAAGTGCAACGCCGTAATTGACTCTCCGCTTACAAAATCTTTTAACGTACATTTTTTGAACGTCTTTTGAATTTTCTCCATACAACTCTATTGTGTTTGTTTTTACTGCCCATAAAATTTTCCTACAGATTTGCAAAAGCTATTTGGCCACCGCATTCTTATAAAAACATTAAAAGCACATTTATACAGAATAGGTGAATGGATTTTCTTTGAAGATTGTTGAGACAAATTTCTGTAGTATATTTCTATTCAGTTGTTTTCGAGTCCCTACAGGGAAAAAATGCCTATGGAAACTAGGCCGATGTGTGTAAAGTGCTTGCAATTTTACAAAGTTCTAGAGAACTGTTCTGTAGGCATTAAGGACTACAGCAAATGCAGTGACCAGAAATTGGCGCTCCAACCCACAAAGTATTAAGCTTTAAATGTTAATTGCACTTCAAACTAGATAAATGCTTGTTACATACACGCTTCAGACTAGAAAATGCTGCATGCATGCTTCAGAATAGAGCTTGCAACACAGGAACTGTAGCTGCCAAGATGCTTCTTGGGTCAAAGCAGGCGGTGCTAACGCACAATGAATGAGGTAACAAATCAGTGGCAGACTTGACTAGAGTTAACACCTGGATAAGTTGACTACGACAAGAAACCTTACCATTAGAACTACGAAAGGACCGGCTGTTCCAGCATTGCCCACTAAATGGTTGGATACTGAAGCATGAAAATAGATTGATATGAATGTTCACTGCAATTCTATGTGTCAGCCTAACAAAACCACGCAGCATTTTAGTATATGTGTAACTGTAAGAATAACACTCGCAGTTCATGCAAAAATGTGGCAAATAGTTATCTTCATAGGGAAGCATACCAGATATCGTACAAAGTTTAAGAGCTTGAATATTGTTGTAGGCAAAAAATTTAGGATTAGGGCCATTATTCCAAAATTACAGTGAGAAATACAAGCCAGACTGACACACAATACCTAAGAAAAAGTTTGAGCTCGGGAGCTCCTATGTAATGCAGATTATTAGTAAAATCGTTTTTCTCGGCAACTATGGTACCGAATTTGATGAGGTTTGTTACATTAGGAATGTTAAATTTGTAGTTTTTACATTACCGCCATCAATTCTTATTAAACATTGCTGAGAAGAGCAGAACTTTATATGAAAAAACTTACTCAGTTTGCAACTGTAACATGCAAACAAAAGAACTAGCACAATTCTGTTAAATCTGTAAAGTTTCCTACTCAAATAAAGTCAAAATACAGAAAAACTTTTGCAACAACCACAGGATTATTTAGAATTAACTTTGCAGTATTTGAAAAACATAAATGTTACTCGTTGGAGGAAGTACTTTAATTTAGGGCCTAGAAAAAATATATTTGAAGATGGACAGGTTTGGGAAAAATAACCCAACGAAGCTTGCTAACCCTCAACTGTATGCCAAAAAAAAAGATAACGCAGTTCTGCAGACTCCATCTACTATGTCTAATGTAAAAAAATTGGCTATATGAGTTTACAGCCTACATGAAATTGTAACAGTGTTTGAGAGTTTTGTCCAGCTACTCACAAATTAGTGATTGCATATTAGAGCAGCCTATGACATGTCGAATTGCCAGAATAAATTATGGTATAAGGTGCAATAGAAATGTGTTATCGTTATTTATTTATCAGTTAGATTTGTTAAACTTACAGCATTGTTTCTCCAAATTTTGCAATTTGCATGAACTTGTATCGAAAGCCAAATAGTTGCTTAAATTAAAAAAAAACGTTTCAACATACTACTGTGCTACGTGAATTAGACTTTTTCCAATGAGATGTTTTCTTTGATGCTATAATACACTTCTCTATTTTAACTTATTCCTTGTTTAAAGCCTATAAAGCAATCATGAGTTATGAATAAATAAATATGAATAAATGAATAACTGAAAAAAATTAATATTGCGGGTTGTCTTAGCATTATATAACCAGCATGACTTGTATGGCGCTTTGGCTACTGCTCACTTGTTGCAAGTTCATTCTTACATGATCGCATGCTGTTTGACATCCTGCCAAAGCAGTGAGGAAAGGTTAGTTTTCAGCGTAATTTGGTCCGTCTAGTAATCGGCGATGGTGGAGCATGCAAAACATTATTGTAATTTAATTTTCAAAAGTTGAAATGAACATTCAGTTATATTCTACTAGCAGGCACAGACATACCACAAATATTTATACAGTTCTAGCACTATGGTAAGTTTCACTTCAGTATTTCAGAAAAATTATAACAAGGCAGCGGCAGAAACCCCCACTCTTTACCACTTTTCCAAAGAGAATCAGTTCTCATGGGACTCACTTTTGAGAACATTTTCACTTTCCCAAGATTTTGTGGCACTGATACTGGGCTAATGCACCTGGCACTAAAATATCATTTCTAGTGACAAAAAAGTATCTCCGAATAACACCAGCCCAGTCACATAATGAATTTCACGTTACAATGACAACACATTCCCATATATAACATAAGCAAGTAGGAACACACATCAAGTAAGAGTCCTATAGACGTCAAATTGTTCATAGCAAACAATTTTTTTTTCAAAAAAAGGAAACGATATAGCTGCTTTTATTGCTAATTGGGGGAAAAATGGATATTCCATCCGCGATTACCCATAGCTGGTATGCACTATGCTTAATATTTCCGTATTAAATTTCTCACTTGCACCTTGAGATTGACCAATCGTGATAATGCATGTAAGTATCCATTCCATGGCGACCAATAAAGTTTAGTGGTTCTCACAAATTGTGTTGGTTAACTGCCAATGTGTAGTATTTGGAACACAGTCGCAGTGTCACAGTAAGACAAAATGGGCACATTATACTTCCGCATTTTGCGTTATCGATACAATGAGTTTCTAATCTATTATGGCTATGTACACTGACGTGTATCCGTAGCCCAATGCTGAGAACTCCAAATTGTAATTGAAAACGTAACTCACTTTTAAATAAGAGCGGTCACTCTTGCAACATAGCATGTGAAAAAAAGAAAAGAAGAATTATACTCAGGAATTATGTAAATTTAAAAATTTATTACGTAACTTCTCTGTAGGTAAAGCAGAATATTTGACATGAAATAAGGTGCCTGAAAATAGTTGCAGCAAGCAAATTTGATACCACTGGAGGTCGCGGAGAATTCAGTAAACAGATTGTGACCCATTCCTTTTATGTGATATTGCTCAGCGATATTATTGGTCAGTTGGTTGCCCTAGGTGAACAAAACAGATGAACAATCCTAATCCGGTGCGCAGCCCCAGTCCCATCGGTGTATTGTCAAGTAGGACAAACCTACTGGTCCCTTCAGTGAATGATAGTGCTCTCTTAGACACATGTTGAGGAGCCGGCTCATCTTCTGCATGTACATTTGGCCAAATACACACATTGTCACAGGAATAGACTATACAACCCATGACAGACACAAGACAAATCTAGTGGTATCTTTGAGCTAGCCTTTCTTGTCAGGGTGCATATATATCCATTGAAAAAGAAAGTATCCAGAATATGCACGCAGTGCGGAACTGAATTGTGAAAGGCAAGCAGGCAAGGGAGGCTTGCTTAGTGAACGATAAAACCAAATTTGTCCAGTTTGTGTCACAGGCAGTCAACTGCATCTTTCATATGTGGTCAAGCATACATAGGGCTAACTGGCCGGTGCCTTATCATGTACCTAAGAGATAACCATAGTTCCTTCAAAACACCAGTATGGCTGTCCACCTTGACAGTACATTTCCACGACGGGGCTTCATGTTGGATTACAGTCGTTAGTCTGTTTTCCTCCACCGTAAAAAATGACCATTGAAATCAATGAGGCATGCCACATAAATAGCAAGACATGTGAGCGAGTACCTATTTTTAATGCAACCAATAAAGGCATCCTGTGGGATCACAAGGGATTGAAATCAGTCTGTGCCCAATGACAACTAAAGTAAATGCAGCATATTGAATACCAACCTTCATATTAATTTTCAAGAAATTCAAATTCATGAAATGTGTATTTACCCCTGACTGGTATTATGGGAATAAGACAGAAATAACAGTAAAGATATCAATGATAAACAATGGTTGTGTACACACTACGTGCTTAGTCCTGCGAAATAATTAACCAACTACGTTTGAATGGTTACATGCACAGAGAACTGCAAGAGATTGTAGCACAAACACAAAAAAGCGTAAATAAAGGATACAGCATATGAAATAGTTTTCGAAGAACAAAACCACAATAAAAAGTGATAAATATACTATGTACAAAGACCCCCGCAGGGGCGTCTGCGCAAGCAGGCGTTTGGTGTGTTGAGAAACCATGGACCCGAGCACAAGAGGGTTGGAGCCTCCCGCGTGTAGCCGTGCGCGGCTTAGCCGTGTCTGGGGAAAAGGGGATCCTGGGGGTTGAGCCGAAGCGGGGTGTTCGGACCTTTGAGGCCCCCCGGCGGAGGCAACACACCTCTTCGGCATCGGCTTCACATAGACGGCACCTCCAGGCGGACCCACCTGGAGGAAATCGGCAGTCGCCTTTTCCTATCTCTCTCTTCCTACAACCTTCGTCTTTCCCTTACTTTCCACCTTTCCTGTCTTCTTGTCTTTTCTATTTACTTCCTTCTTCTTGGCGGCAAGGGTTAACCCTGTTGGGCTATCCAACCTTGGGTACACCATATTTGGTTATAGTGGCGGCGTACGACTGGCGTCGTGCAGACTTGCATGCAAGCTCTGCCGCGTCCCCTTCCTTGGGCTCCATGGGGGGCGGTCGGCGCTGTTGCCGAATTTATTATGCCTATTAATGGAAAATTCTTTTCCCCCACTTCCTGATCGCCCTCCTAAACGAGGGCGCACCGAAGTCTTTCAATTTTCGGGCAACCGAACATGTAACTTTCCCCGCTTTCACGTCATCCACTCTGATCAATCTGCAAAGACGGTGAGAATGATCTCACCTTTTCTAGTATCGAAAACCCTTACTGAAATCTTCGGACCTGGCTACAAAGCGTCAAAAATGGCAAGCGGCGATCTCTTACTGGAGCTTCGTGATGAGAAACAGCATGAAAAACTACCTAAACTAGTGTCCTTTGGCGATGTTCCCGTTACAGTTACCCCACACCGTACCATCAATACCACCCGCAGCGTCGTCTCCGATGCTGATTTGCTAGAGCTATCTGAAAATGAACTCCTGGGGGGCTGGAGGGATCACAACGTCATCAGTGTGAAACGAATTAAGATGAGGTGGGAAGGGAAAGAAATTCAGACAAAACACCTAATACTTTCAGCTCTAGTGTTCTGCCCGATACCATCGAGGCCGGGTACCTCAAGATTCGTGTTAGGCCATATGTGCCAAATCCCCTGAGATGCTTCAAGTGTCAAAGGTTCGGCCACAGCTCACAGAACTGTCGAGGCCGGATGACTTGTGCCAAGTGTAGTGAAAACAAACACTCCTCTGAAACATGCCAGAATACCCCACACTGTGTCAACTGTGATGACGAGCATGCTGCGTACTAGCGGTCCTGCCCGTCTTGGAAAAAAGAAAAAAATAGTCACCGTAAAAGCAAAGGAAAGTATCACTTTCAAAGAGGCACGCAGGCGGGTTTCATACCTGCCCAAGAAAAGCTTTGCCGATGTGACGCATCAGGGGGCAGCGACACAAAGGCTTCCAGTGGCTGTCCGACCCACAGTCAGTGAGTCGGCAGTTACGCCATCTGCCGCCGCGGCGGTTGCAGCTAGCGCTGCTCCGTCAACCGAGGAGAGGGGACCATCGACCCCGAAGGTGGGCGCAGCCAAGGCTGCCTCAACCTCCCAGGTCCCTCCCAGTGCTGGAAACGGCCGGCGCAGCCAAATCCCCCAGGGAACCAAATGGACCTCCGGGCTGGTGGGCGCAGGGGTCTTGCCCTCCAAGGCGGGGCTCTCCCTGGTAACTTCTCGCTCGCAAGAGCACGTGTCCGGCGCCTCATAAGAGGCAATGGACACTACACCTATCCTCAAAGGGCGCCAAGCGCCTAAGGAGCGGCGAGGCTCCCTCGAACGCTCCAGAAAGGGCAGAACCCCGGTTACAGGGCCTCGAAAGAGCCCTGTAATCTAAGGCATCACTTCCGTTTCCGTACACAGAGCACCAATTTGCTTTTAAAATGGATACACAAATTATTCAATGGAATGGCAGAGGTCTTCTTAGGAACCTCGATGATGTGCAAGAACTCATCTACAAACACAATCCAAAAGTGCTTTGCCTACAGCAAACACACCTAAAACCACTGCACACACATTTTCTCCAGCAGCATGTTACTTTTCGCAATGATCGCGATGATGCAATTGCATCATCGGGCGGTGTTGCAATTGTAATTCAAAAGAACATAGCGTGTCAACATTTACAGCTACGAACAGCCCTTGAAGCAGTGGCGGTTCGAGTTGTGTTGCTGAACAAACTAACCACTATTTGCTCGCTTTATATACCCCCCCCCCCTTTACAAACTTAGAAAACATGAATTTCAGACCTTTATAGTTGAATTGCCAGAACCATATATTGTTCTTGGCGATTTCACTGAACACAACTACCTGTGGGGCGACCCTCGTATAGATGCACGAGGACGACTTGTTGAACAATTCCTTTTCTTTTCTGGTGCGTGCATTCTGAATAAGAAAGAACCCACATATTGTTGTCTTGCTAACAAAACCTTTTCTTCAATAGATCTCAGCATAGTTTCTCCTTCTATTCTGCCTGAACTCAAATGGGAAGTTACAAACAATCCTGACGGGAGCGACCACTTCGCCATACTGCTATGAACACCTAAAGAAAACGAATATCCACCACAGGCTCCTAGGTGGAAGATTGACACAGCAGACTGAGAGAAATTCGGAAACTTAACTAGCATATCATGGGATGACATGTCCTCGTTAGGAATTGATGCTGCTGTGGAATATTTTACAGCCTTCATAGTAGATGCTGCAACTAAATGTATATCACAAGTAAATGGCTTGGCATGCAAACGGCGTGTCCCGTGGTGGAACAACGACTGTAGGGTCGCCCGTAAGAAACAGAACAAAGCGTTGGGGTTGCTACTCGCCTCCCCCACTGCGGAGAATCTTATCAATTTTTAAAAAGTAAAATCCCAAGGAAGGCGAACCTGCCGACAGGCCAGAAGAGAGAGTTGGCAGAAGTTTTTATCCGGTATCAACTCCTATACAGATGAGGCCAAAGTATGGAACAGGGTTAATAGGATAAAAGGGCGACAAACATACTCACTTCCTTTGGTAAACACACAAGGTGAAACACGGAAAGATCAGGCAGACTCACTTGGGGAACACATTGAGAGCGTGTCGAGTTCAAACCATTATTCGCAATCCTTTTTGAAATACAAACAAATAGAAGAATGTAAGCCAATAATACGAAAATCCAAACAGAATGAACCTTATAACTGGCCTTTCAGTATTGCTGAATTGAGAGCTGCCTTGAACACATGCAAAAGCTCTGCACCGGGATCTGATAGAGTCATGTACGAAATGATTAGACACTTACAAACTGACACCAAACTTACACTACTCACGCTTTTCAACGCTATTTGGGCTACGGGATGCCTCCCATCGACATGGAAAGAAGTGATTGTGGTGCCTGTTCTTAAGCAGGGTAAAGACCCTTCCTTGGCAGCAAGTTACCGTCCGATAGCTCTTAAAAATTGTCTTTGTAAGCTTTTTGAAAAAATGGCTAACCGCAGACTTGTACATTTCCTTGAACTCAACAATATGCTCGATCCCTTTCAGTATGGCTTCAGGGAAGGGCGGTCCACAACCAACCACCTTGTGCGCATTGAGGGAAACATTCGCGACGCCTTTCTACATAAACAATATTTCCTATCCGTATTCCTCGATATAGAGAAGGCGTACGACACTACGTGGCGCTATGGAATCTTGAGGGACTTGTAGGGAATTGGCATCCGTGGCAATATGCTCGTCCTAATAGAAAGCTATTTGTCCAACCGTACATTCCGCGTGAAAGTCGGCAATGTATTGTCGCGACTTTTTATACAGGAAACTGGTGTACCTCAAGGAGGTGTACTTAGCTGCAGGCTCTTCATCGTGAAAATGAATACCCTTCGTGCTTAATTACCGCCAGCCATTTTTTATTCTCTTTACGTAGACGACATACAGATAGGTTTCAAATCCTGCAACCTTACAGTATGTGAGAGGCAAGTACAACAGGGTTTGAACAAAGTGTCCAAATGGGCAGAAGAAAACGGATTTAAAGTTAACCCCAGCAAAAGTTCTTGTGTGCTTTTCACAAGAAAGAGAGGGCTCATTGTAGAACCCAGTATCGAAATGTATGGTCAGTGAATTCCTGTGAACAAAGAACACAAGTTCTTAGGCATCATACTTGATTCTAAATTAACTCTAATTTCGCACATAAAATAATTCAAGGTCAAATGCTTAAAAACAATGCACTTATTTAAAATGTTATCCCAAACAGCATGGGGCAGCGACAGGAAATGTTTAATGAATCTTTACAAGAGCCTCATTCGATCACGCTTGGACTACGGTGCAGTGATCTATCATTCTGCAGCCCCGAGCGCGCTAAAAATGCTAGATCCGGTCCACCATCTAGGAATCGGACTGGCCACTGGAGCTTTCTGAACACGTCCCATTGAAAGTTTATATGCAGAATCAAATGAGTGGTGACTTCATCTGCAGAGAACATACATCAGCCAAACATATTTTCTGAAAGTCCGCTCAAATCCTCAACATCCCTGCTTTAATACCATTAATGACATGACATATGCTACTCTCTTTCGCAATCATCCTTCCGTAAGACATCCTTTCTCGCTGCGTGCTAGGGAGTTTAGTGAAGAAATTCACGTTCCACTCCTCGAGCTTCGCCTAATGCATCCAGCCAAGCTGCTACCTCCTTGGGAGTGGCAGCTCATACAATGCGATATATCTTTCGTGGATGTCACAAAGCATGCTCCAGAGATTGAAATTCAGATGCATTTCCGGGAACTCCAGCACAAATACTCTTGAACGGAGTTCTACACAGACGCATCAAAGTCACACGATGGGGTGTCCTATGCAGCCGTCGGTGCATCCTTCTCGGAGTCCGACGTACTGCATCCGGAAACTAGTATCTTTACGGCTGAGGCCTACGCACTGCTGTCGGCCGTAAAGCATATAAATAAATCACAACTCCAGAAATCAGTTATATATACGGACTCTCTCAGTGTTGTGAAGGCCTTGATGTCTTTCTGTAATCACAAGAATGCAGTATTTAATGAACTCTACTCCGCACTGTGCAAAGCATATATATCTAACCAACATGTGATCATATGCTGCGTGCCTCGACACAGGGGCATCGAGGTAAACGTTCCAGCCGACCAGATGGCCACATCAATTTCATTGCATGCAGTTAATCCTACTGCTTCGGTCCCTGTCACAGACCTGAAGCCTTTCTTAAGAAGAAAACTACGAAACCACTGGCAACGCATGTGGGACGTAGAAAAAAATAATAGACTGCATGTAATAAAGCCACAATTAGGTTTCTGGCCTCCTGTAACAAAATCCCGCCGTACAGATGTCCTATTCTGCCGTCTAAGAATAGGACACACTTTTGGCACACATAACTTTTTACTCACGGGAAATGAGCCTCCAACCTGCGGTAGATGCGGGGAGAGGCTGACCATCCTCCACGTCCTACTGGAGTGTCGGGAAGCCGAATCTGAAAGAAAAAACATTTTCTCTTAGCATACCGGCACCACATCCCCCTTCATCCTGTTATGTTACTTGGTCCAGAACCACTCTTTGACACCAACGCCCTCCTATGTTTTTTGAAAGATGTTGTGTTGCATGTTATTAGCCCCACACGTTCGTAGCGCTTCCTCTCTTCAGAGGATGCCGCTGCGATACATATTTTGAATAGCACATGCCTCTAGGCCCTTGTGGTTCAAGGGCTCTGGCGAAACAGTAGTGCTGTAAGCAATTTAACATCTCACACATTTTAAACAATGCATCATTCTTTTACGATGGCTTTTAATGTTCATAGTATTCGTCATTAGTCATCGCCGTAATTTTATAGGACGTAGATTTTACGCACTTTACAGCGACTATTTTTAGGCCACTTTACAGCCAAGTCATAATACATCGTTAACACTAACATTTGTCATGGCGCTCTTTGGCCAAACCTGGCCCTTTCGCCACAGAACACCACACATCATCATCATCATCATGTGCAAAGAAAAAATTATTTTACCTTGCAGCGAAGCAACCTATGCAAGAAATACATACTAAAGATCAGGGAATGATAGGCATAGGTTTATATAAAACACGACAATGTGGATATAATGGCTGTGCACACAAATAAGCAGCAAGTTCAATAAAGCTGCGCAAATATTTATTCTCTTTCGAGAGCTGCTGTAAGTAATGTGTTGATAAACTTCACTATGAATGATGCCAAGCCCACTTTTTGGAACACGTATATTTCATGCACACCTGACATGTCCATCCAGATCACACAACTTGCTGCTGCAGCCATGTATTAACGGGGTCTTCATTTTGGGGGCTCGCATTTCTGGGCACTCTTCCGTCTTACGGTTTGTGTGGTGGGTCACGGCCTAACCGCTACAAAATGAGTTCCATGTTAGCTTATAGCAGTGGCACAATAAGGCTGTCATAACGTGAACACATGCAAACAGCACCTAAAAAGAGTCATGGAAACAATGTCTGCACTAATGTGGAAAAGGGCTAAAGCTTGAAATCATCTATCATGTAATAAGGACCTCTTACTCAAAGTCAATTTTCGGACCCGCCGCAGCAGCAGGTTATAATGTAATCTTGTTTATTCCATTACTTAGTTTAAGCAACTTTCCCCGGTCATGTTTTGTTAAGTCAAAATTATGTGAACAGATCTTGCATAGAAAATAAAGCTCTAGTATTAGCAAGCTATGAGTGGATTACATTTTTTTGCCTAGAACTGTTCGTTAACCGGAAACCTCGCAGGCATAGCTTGTGCACAATGTCGAAGCATTTATAAACAAGGAAACATCATTGAAGAAAGAATTGGTGAAGAGGTACGTGGGTCGTTACTATCCAAATTTAGCAGATATGCGGGAGCTCCCGCAGAGGTGCACAACGTGAACCCCAATTCCTAAACCTTCCTCAGCGGAAGAAAATCCTAATCAGGATTATCAATTCCGCATTATGGCAATAAAGTTGCGTACACAATTCTGAAAACTATTGCACGGCAAGCATCAGCTCACGTCTCACTGTCATGGGCGCCTCATTTCCTATGCTCACAAAGCACTATATTGACACGGGCGAGTGCTTTTACCGTCCACGAATTATTATCGATCAGCGCAGGACGCGTCTACATGTATAGGAAGTTTCTAGAATGTTTTCGATGTTTCTATCCGCTGTCTGTCGTCGCCAAACCTTGTGTAATCTGATTGCATGTATGCGCGATGCGAATGGCATAGAACTTTAGGGAGCGTCATGGACACGGTATTAGCAGGATTGAAGTGGCAGGCCTGTCTCGTTTACTTGGATGACGTCGTCGTCTTCGCCGGAAATTTCGACGATCACGTCAAGCGGCTTGCGAGAGTACTAGAAGCCATCAAGTCGTCTATTGCGACGCTATTTCGGACCCTACAAAGTCATCCGACGTATTGGTGCACTGGACTATGAGGTCGTGCCAGACGGCATTTCGCATTCACAGCGACGTCGCGCACTACCTGAAGTGGTCCACGTGGTGCGTCTTAAACCATTTTACGGACGCTAATGAACTTTCCTTATTTTGTTTTTTTCTTTGCTACGAGTGCTTATTTATTACTTCCGTTTGTTTGCAGCATCGGGTCGATGCGTTTTAAGAGGGGGGTATTGACACGTGTACTTATCTTTATCGGGCGACCACGTTTCGCCGCTTAACAACTGTAATCGCACAGCGAGGGACGCATCCGACGTTTCTGAAAAGTTATCGATGCTTCTACCCGGCTGTCTGTTGTCGCAGAACCTTGTGTTATCTGATTTCATCGCGTAACGCGAATGGTGTAGAACTTTGTGGAAAGCACGCGGGTCCAAACGATTAGTCTGGAACATTCGACGACTGCTCTATAAAAGCCGACGCCCTTGACGCGCTGATCAGATTTTTCGATGATCGCCGAGCGTGTTCGCCGCTATCGTTGTGCAATAAGTGTAGCCTGTTTTGTAGGCATGCGTGTCCCAGCGATTACTCTGGAACATTCGACGACTGATCTATAAGAGTCGACGCACACGACCTGCTGATCAGATTTTCGACGATCACTGACTGTGTTCGCCGCTGTCGCCGTTCTTTGAGTGTAGCCTGTTTTTGAGGGCGCAAGTTCGCTCGATAAAAACAAGATACACTCAAAGAACGGCGACAGCGGCTAACACAGTCGCAGATCAATATTGTCACGTGGTCGTGACGTCAAAGAACACAGTAGCAATACTGTGAACGACAAAACAAACTTTTATTGGGCGAACCTGTGCCCACAAAACAGGCTACACTTATAGCCCAACGATAGCGGCGAACACGCTCGGCGATCGTCAAAAAATCTGATCAGTGGGTCAAGCGCGTTGGCTTTTACAGAGCTGTCGTCGAATGTTCCAGACTAATCGTTTGGACCCGCGTGCTTTCCACAAAGTTCTACACCATTCGCGTTACGCGATGAAATCAGATAACACAAGGTTCGGCGACAACAGACAGCTGGGTAGAAGCATCAATAACTTTCCAGAAACGTCGGATGCGGCCCTCGCTGTGCGATTACAGTTGTTAAGCGGCGAAACCTGGTCGCCCGATAACGATAAGTACACGTGTCAATATACACACACGAGAAGCAAGCACAACGAGCATTAACACATGTGTAGTTGGCGAGCACGTTCGCTTACCGTTTCAACATAATGACGAGGTTGAAAGGTGCTCTCCAAGTTTCCAGTTGGGCGTCGACGATGTTACTCGTAGCATACATGCCATTGCGTAGTAGACGACCTGAGGCACACAAATAATACGCATTACATCTTTGCGACGTCCACTTAACTTTCCATGACAACCAACAGAGACAAAAACAATGTACTCCACGCAATGAAAATTGTTGGTCTACAATTAACTGGAGCGCAACGCATACGGCCAGTTTACAGCGAGAAGCAAGATATCTTCTGGCAATTTCGTGCACCCGAACTACATCTTATTTATTCACAGCAAACCTAAAAGCACACGATCAAACAAACACATCGAAGCAATTCCCACTACAGACTAAAGACGGAGCGACGATGAAAAAACAACAAGGTGTATTTTACCGGTCGCGTGGGGCCGACACCGCCAGCGTCTCCTATGTACTGGTGCGGCCGTTGTGGCCTTCGTGATTCCTGCACTAATACGCACTACAGCAGGTTCTGTTTCTTTTGAGCCCAACTACATACATATGTTGCGAAGCAAGAAATAGCAGTGACATGCTCATATTGTATGCTATAGTAAGCGCAGGAATAAATTACAGGCAGTATGCTTGCTTTTGAATCGCATATGCCACATGCCGTCAGCAAATGAATCGCTTTCAATACCTCAACATCTTGTCCTAAGAAAGCTACGGCTTCGGCGTGATTTGAAATATTTCGACTTCGGTGACTTGTCTTAAAGCCCTATATGACCATATGATCAGCCGTTACCTGCACTACCTGCGCCGTCACATGGTTGACCTTTGAAGCAGCTTCCTGCTGTCGTTTAAGCGTGTCCCCAAAATTGTTGACATGAACTCGGAGGTACACACTCTTAGCAAAAATGATCCGAGATGGGAGTAAATGACTTGTCCTCTAGAGCATTCCCCGAAGGAAGGTTAATATACTCCGGGTAGGCGGAGTAAAAGATTTACTCCGCTGCTAAATGGATGTTGTGGATGTACTTATGAGAGTATATGTTTACTTTCATCGCGGAGCCTCTGCGGGGAACTATAGGAGTATATGTTTACCTCCATCGCGAAGCTTTTGCAGGGAACTATGGCAGTATCTGTTTACCTACATCAAAGAGCGTTTCAAGGGAACCATGGGAGCACATGTTTACCTCCATCGCGGAGCTTTTGTAGGGAGCTATCGGAATATATGTTTACCTCCATCAAAGAGCTTTTGCAGGGAACTATGGGAGTATATGATTACCTACATCAAGGAGCTGATGTAGGGAATTATGGGAGCATGTGTTTACATCCCTCACGCAGCTTTTGCAGGAAGCTATGGGTGTATATGTTTAGATCCATTGAATAGCTTTTGTGGCGAACTGTGGGTGTATATGTTTACATCCATTGAGGAGCATTTGCATGGAACTATGGGAACACAATTTTACATTCGAGAGAGGTTTTTCAAAGTACCATAGTATTTGTTTACATTAATCATGGACGGTTTACAGGAACATATAGGAGTGTGTGTTCCCAAGACTCGGCCGATTTGATCATTTTCACTATTGCTTTTCCACACTGAGAAATATACAATATATTGGTTTGGAAGCTGTAAGATGCAAGCAAAAGTAAGCAAAGTAGTGCTTTCTAGAAAATAAAATAAAAGCACAGAGGCAAGGAAAAAATGGACGACACAAGCACAAACTCTCAACTGTTCTTTTTTATTCTTTCTTGCCGATGTGGTATTTGCACAAACCACACAGTAAGAATTGAAAGCAACTCATCCAGCTGCAGGTTTAAGCCAAGACCTCATAAAGTACATCAAAAATGCATGGAAACCAGCCACAAGTGCCTAAACAAGGTGCAATACAGTCATTGTAGAAATAAAATAGCTATAGCAGTGCATTCTCTGACAAATCTAGACTGTGGTACTACAAAAGGTAAAGCAAAGAGTAAAAAGGACATCATTTTCATTGATATTGTTACGGTGAAGGGAACGAAGAAGTTGGATTGGCCTAGACGAAGACGAAGTCTGGCAGTTGCCTGAACGCCATATTCGCCAGTTGTAAATATACGGTATTTTACACTCGTGGGCCTGCTTTCCTCCTGCAACATTTTGGTGGAAGGTGCGTGGTACAATCACGGAACTTCGCAGCGGACGTCATCTACCTGCCACCACAATGGCAAATCAACCGACACAAGCGACAACGCAGCAGCCCGTGCCAACGGTCATCCTCACTCATCCGCGGGACCCAGGGACATTTTGTGGCACGGACAACGCCGACGTCGAGGACTGGCTTACGATGTACGAACGAGTGTGCGAAAACAACAGGTGGGATCCAACAATGATGCTAGCAAACGTCATATTTTACCTAAGAGGAATTGCGAGGCAATGGTACGACACACACGAAGCTGACCTAACGAGCTGGGATGTCTGCAAAGAAAAAATGCGAGACCTGTTTGGCAGACCTGTCGGTCATCAGCTGGCGGCAAAAAAAGAACTTGCGTGTCGCGCTCAAACGTCCACAGAATCCTATGTGGTCTACATACAGGATGTGCTGGCCCTCTGTCACAAGGCTGATAACAACATGACCGAGGCATACAAGATTGGTCACACATTGAAAGGTATTGCAGACAATGCCTTCAATCTCCTGATGTGCAAGGATTGTGCCACTGTGGATGCAATTATAAAGGAGTGCCGGCGCTTCGAACAAGCGAAGGGCCGCCGCGTCGCTCAGACTTTCGACCGATTGCCCAATACCACCGCGACATCTTCTTGCGAAGACCCGCCACGCTGATTTCAGCCCACAGGACCAGAAGAAATCACGCGCATCGTTCGCCGTGAGGTTGAGGCCATGGCTCCGGCTCCAGTCCGTTCTGACTGTCGGGAAAGCGTGCCCGCTATCTCCCTTATACAAGCGGTCGTTCGGGAGGAAATAGCAAGTTTGGGCATTCCATCTCTCTGCTCGGTCCGCCATACAAACACCTACCAGATTTCACCGGCCGCTCGCTCCCAGACGCAAAGCTTTCCGCCCCCTCGTCGCAACCCAGCTGACTGGCGCACAGCGGATAATAAACCTATCTGTTTTAATTATTCTGGTATTGGACACATCGCCCGTCATTGCCGCAACCATTGGTCGTCACCTCCTCGCTCGTCCTCTCCGAGTCACTACCGCCAAGTACCAGACAATCGTACTTTCTCGCCCTATACGCCGACTAGGAACATCAACGCCGACAGTGCTCCACCAAGATCGAGCCGCTCCCCGTCTCCGCAAGGTCGTAGGTCCCGTTCGCCTATCGTTCACCGCTCTTCGTCCCTTTCTGCAACCGGTCGCTCCGCTTCGGGAAACTAGGCGGTGCAGCTCCCGGAGGTGCAGCTGCAACTCCGACCCGGCCCGCAAATCATCTGTTGACCCTGCCTTCATGTGGAAACCTACTGGACATTGAAGTTGATGGCGTCCCTGTTAGATCTCTCGTTGACACAGGAGCGCAGCTTTCAGTTATGAGCGCTGCTCTCCGTCGAAGGCTCAAAAACGTTCTGACCCCCGCCGTACCGTGCACCGTGCGAGTCGCTGATGGGAGTACGTCACCTGTCCTTGGAATGTGCCCAGCACGTGTGACCATTGGGGGCCATTATACCGTTGTTCTATTTATCGTCCTTGAACACTGTCCGCACGACCTAATTCTCGGCCTCGACTTCCTTTCGAAACACTCTGCCCAAATTGACTGCTCCGCAGGTGTTGTACAGTTGGATCTGCCGCTTCCTGCCGACGCAACAACTTGTGTTTCACACCGCTTATGTTGTGCTGAGTTTGCAAGGCTGTCTCCACAAGCGGCTACAAATGTCCTCCTGACGTCCTGTCCTCCAGTACCTGATGGCGAGTACGTGGTGTCGCCGCTTACTGACGTGGTTTTGTGACGCAATATTGCCCTACCGAGCACCTTAATCCGTATCCGCGAAAACTGCGCTCACGTGCCCATCCTCAATTTTGGATTTTCGTCGCATGTGCTGCCACACGGTATCGCCATAGCGCATATCACTCCTTTGGAAGAATGTGCGATTTCTCCTTTGACCTCCGAATCCTTCGTCAGTACCAACGGACCTTTGTCACCCACTCCTCCGTACTCGACGCCTGCGGACGATGTTTCTAAGATGATCGCCCCTGACCTTCCTTCCGAACAAACAACAGCTCTTCGTCAGCTCCTGTCATCTTTTCGGGACATCTTTGATTTGGACGACCGTCCACTTGGCCAGACATCTGTTGTCACGCATCGCATCAACACCGGTGACGCCAGCCCCATTCATAGGCGGCCATATCGCGTCTCCGCAACAGAACGGGCCATCATACAGAAAGAAGTAGACAGGATGCTGGACAAGGACATCATTGAACCTTCCAGTAGCCCGTGGGCATCACCGGTTGTCTTAGTAAAGAAAAAAGACAACTCGTGGCGCTTCTGCGTTGACTACCGTCACCTCAACAGGATCACAAAGAAGGATGTGTAACCCCTGCCGCGCATTGATGATGCTCTTGACTGCCTTCACGGATCCCAATACTTTTCATCAATTGACCTCCGCTCCGGCTATTGGCAGATTAGCGTCGATGAGATGGACCGCGAGTAAACAGCCTTCATCACACCGGACGGTCTGTATCAATTTAGTCATGCCGTTTGGATTATGCAATGCGCCAGCTACATTCGAGCGTATGATGGACTCTCTCTTGCGCGGCTTGAAGTGGTCTACATGCCTCTGTTACCTCGACGATGTGATTGTGTTTTCGCCGAACTTTGAGAGCCACCTGCGGCGCCTTACAACCATACTCTCCGTGTTTCGCAGGGCTAGCCTTCCGCTAAACTCCTCCAAGTGCCATTTCGGTCGCCGTGAAATTAACATGCTCGGCCATCTCGTAAACGCCGCCGGAATCCAACCTGATCCACAGAAAGTTCACGCCGTGCGAAATTTTCCTGTACCTTCTTCAACAAACGATGTCCGTAGTTTCCTGGGCTTATGCTCTTATTTCCGGCGCTTTGTGAGAAATTTTGCCGACATCGCTCACCCTCTCACTGACCTTCTTAAGAAAGACGTCTCTTTCTCTTGGGGACCTCT
The DNA here is from genome assembly GCF_023375885.2 of Dermacentor andersoni. Lineage (NCBI taxonomy): Eukaryota > Metazoa > Arthropoda > Arachnida > Ixodida > Ixodidae > Dermacentor > Dermacentor andersoni. The sequence goes on from NW_027314752.1 coordinate 17,257,103, forward strand.
GCAGGAGAAAGCCTTTTCTACCCTGATTGAGCGGCTTACAACTTCCCCAATTCTGTCACATTTTGACCCTTCTGCGCCCACTGAAGTACGAACTGACGCGAGTGGTCATGGCATCGGCGCTGTCCTCGCTGAGCGTCAACAGGGCCAAGACCGTGTCATCGCTTACGCTAGCCGCCTTCTTTCCACACCCGAGCGAAATTACTCCATTACCGAGAGAGAATGTCTCGCGCTCGTATGGGCGGTCGCGAAATTCCGGCCGTACCTTTTCGGTCGGAGCTTCTGCGTCGTAACCGATCATCACGCCCTCTGCTGGCTCTCCTCTTTCAAGGACCCAACTGGACGACTTGCACGTTGGGCATTGCGTCTACAGGAATATACATTTTCTATTATGTATAAGTCAGGGCGCCTGCATAAAGACGCTGACTGCCTGTCCCGCAATCCCGTGGATCAACCGGACGATACCGATGCAGACTCAGACATCAGTGTTCTATCCATCTCCGACTTCCTGCATATTGGCGACGAGCAGCGCAAAGATCCTGTTATTCGAACACTTATGGAACGCCTAAGCTCCTCGCCCAATGACCCGTCCCTCCGCATGTTCACCTTGCGCGATGGAACTTTATACCGTCGTAGCGTTCGTCCTGACGGCCCGGAGCTCCTCCTAGTCGTTCCCAAGCACCTTCGACTAGCCGTGCTCCAGCAACTTCATAACGCTCCTACTGCTGGACATCTGGGCATCACTCGTACATACGACCGCCTGCGGCGCCGCTTCTTCTGGCCCGGCATTTATCACTCTGTGGGTCCTTATGTCACTTCTTGCGACCTGTGTCAGCGCCGGAAGACGCCTGCTACACCTCCCGCTGGTTTGCTTCAACCAATCGATATCCCCACAGAGCCTTTCTTTCATGTGGGCCTAGACCTCCTGGGCCCCTTTCCAATTTCTATCAAAGGCAACAAATGGATTGCTGTAGCAACCGATTATGCCACGAGATATGCCATCGCGCGAGCGCTTCCAACCAGCTGCGCTACAGATGTCGCAGACTTCTTACTATACGACGTCATCCTGCACCACGGCACCCCTCGCCAGTTGCTGACGGATCGCGGCCGCTACTTCTTATCGAAGGTCGTCGATGACCTGCTCCGCTCCTGTGCAACAGAACACCAGGTTGCTACCGCGCACCACCCTCAAACGAACGGCCTCACCGAGCGACTCAACCGCACGCTAACTGAAATGCTGGCCATGTACGTTTCCGACGATCACCGTGACTGGGACGTCGCTTTACCATACATAACTTTCGCATACTACTCGTCTCGTCACGACACTGCCGGATTTTCACCATTTTACCTTTTGTATGGCTGCGACCCCACCTTGCCCTTTGACACGTTGCCACCTTCCTCAGTACAATCACCCAGCACTGGTTACGCTCGCGATGCTATTGACTTAGCCGCCCAGGCCCGAGATGTCGCCCGTCATCGCCTCACTGTCTCGCAAGCTTCTCAAAAGCGACGCTACGACCTTCGGAGCCGAGACTACCATTTTTCACCTGGTTCCCTTGTCCTTCTCTGGACGCCTTCACGTCGCGTCGGCTTGTCGGAAAAACTACTTTCCCGGTATTCGGGTCCGTACCAGATCTTACGCCAACTGTCCGACGTGACATACGAGATCGCCCCAGTCGGTCAGCCTTCAGTGTATCGCAACGTCACCAGCGATGTTGTTCACGTCACCAGGCTTAAGCCCTATGTCCCCCCATAAGGTGAGGCTCTATAATTTGCACCGGGACGGAGCTACTCCACCGGGAGGGTAATGTTACGGCGAAGGGAACGAAGAAGTTAGATTGGCCTAGACGAAGACGAAGTTTGGTAGTTGCCTGAACGCCATATTCGCCAGTTGTAAATATACGTTATTTTACACTCGTGGGCCTGCTTTCTTCCTGCAACAATATTGACGTGTGGAAGAATTAAAGCAACAAAAAGTGGAGAAGACGCCAAAGCACTTATTGCACTGCAGCTAAATAAAGCAGTGTTCAGCTTTGCTTTTTTTCTTCATATTACCGAAATGCAAACATAGTGGTAAGAGGGAGTCATAAGGGATGGTTAAACGTTCATTGTATAGCGCCCCGATTTTAAGAGCGGGTGAACGTGCATGCTTTTAATAGCAGCAGCCCATCACAATTCCTTGCAGAGGCTGGCTCAAGGAACTTTGAAGCCGGTGGATCGAGCCCTTAGCTCCGAACATACATCATGCTTAAGTTTCCTAACACAATAACATTGAAAGAAAAAGCAGTGTGAAGAAAAGCAACAAAAGCGGCAGAATAATGACAAGTGAGCTTCTGATCGCAATGATCCAAGCTTCCTTACTGATATTCCACCTGGAAAACGCTGCTGGTGCAAGAACCTTTTCTGACGATTAAGAAAGGGGAAAAGCAGGCAGTGCTGAAGACCGCATCATAAAAGAACATGCTGACTAGTTGAGATGACTACTTTTGGAAGCTTCGTTCCATAACATCTTGGGAAGAATGAAAATAAAAAAAATCTTTCAGAGTAGTGTGCCAATCTGACAACATTCTTATAAAGGATTTGTGACACCCTTTGGAAGAAAAGGTTTCTAATTGCTGGCTCACAACCTTGCTTCTACACAGCAAGTGCTGCTGCGCTCGAGCATGGCCATGGCTGGTTGTTTAAGTGGTAGCCTGCATGCAGGCTAGTAGCATCTTGGCATCTGCTTTTAGAGCAGCAGCCATACAAAGTCCTTGCTGACTTTTAACCCAAAGCCAGTATAATGAAATGCAAGAAACGAAAATTGTGAATTACTTGTTAAGAGACCCTGCAAATGAGCTATGTATTCAATCAAAGTATATTCAGGTAATCTTTATATTATAATTGTTGATATTTATGTTTCAAAACGAATCCAGTCTCCGAACCAGCGTTGCATTTATATTTAATTTAGCCGCAGCCACAGTGTAACTCCCCTTAACAGCATCGCTGTAAGATGGTGGAAGCCTCAATGGCACTGTATATATTGCACATAACTGAAAAAAGGAATATATGCTGTAATCATTGTGAAACTCCTCGTAACAGTGTCGCTGTAAGACAATGGTACTGCATATATTACACAGATTTAAATAGTAAAAACAAGGTACATATAAGCAGCGAAATAAAGAGTGCACTTGTAGCAGACAAGGAAAGGATGTTAAACATCACATTATAATGACATCAGGCATTTGAACATAAGGCTGAGAACATTTGTAGTTCACAAGAATCATCAAGTGAAGCACGCAGAAAAGTGTTAGCCATGTTAGCCAATTCTACGGCCTCGAAGACCTACAATGCCATAAACTAGAATGTCTGAAGGTGTACACTCCTGGCCATTTGTGCAACTGAAGTCACTGAAGTATGGTTCTATTCAAGCCAGGGTACTATCTCTTTTCTGGTTTGCACTGCAGTCTTACCATATGTTGAATACAAACCTCCTTGGTACGGAACAGCACCAACAGATGAGATAAAGCAAAAGTCAAACACAGTTCTGACTGCCAAGTGCATACGCTTGCTGCCATGCTTTCCCTTTTCACACTGTCACGAGTCACTGGCAGAGCATGTGCGATAATGTGGAGGAGACGACATCGGTCAGTGAAATGGAGAATGGATACATGAGGTGAGGAAGCATGTGAAGTGCCAGAGAAAAATTGAAGCAACAGCGGAGGAAGGCCAAGGAGCGGCCTGTGCTGACATGAATGAGAAGCAAGGCAGTCGTATCTCAAGCTGTGCTTTGGAGATTGTAAGTAGTAGCTGAGATCCACGGACAGACGAGAGGACATCCGAGAGTTGGCCAGCAACAGCTTCGAAGACCTCACTACATCGCCAAGGTTGTGCTCTGCGACCCCGGCCCCACCCCACGCTACCATACCGACGAATCACCTGACCACATCAGCAACAAAATGTGCAACGCAAGTCTCGTAAGGGGGCTACAACCCCGTTACCCACAACGAAGGTCAATGTCTACTCCGTGTTGGAACTATGCAAGCAGATGTCATGCACCACGCCGTGCCGACGTTCACTCCTACTCTGACGGCCAGAACATTCAATTCTAAGAGATTATGTGTCACATGGCTAGTTAGACGAGGAACATTGTACAGCTAATATCTCATTTGTTTTGATATGCGGCCGCGGCAATGAGACTCATCAAGACGGTGTCCAACAGAAGAGCGGGGAAGAAGGAGGAGAACCTGACTAGGGTCGTTCAATCGTTCGCAGATAGCCACATAATGTACGTGGCCGCCTTCCACAACTGGAGGCCGAGCGAACGTAACAAGATAGACGCCACTATACGCATGGCGTATAAGGCGGCACTCGGCCTCCTCGGGAGCACGAGCACCGAAAAATTCATGGCGCTGGGAGTCCACAATACGCTGAACGAAATAACCGAAGCACAGAGAACGGAGAAGCGTCTCTCTGAAACGAGAACCGGAAGAAAGATACGGCGGAACCTTGGCCTCGAGTCGAGGGAAGGCGAGCAGCAGAAAGACGTACCTATACCGGATAGCATCAACAGAAAGCTCAGGGTCTGCCCGATCCCGAGGAACGTGAATCCCGAGCACAACAAGGAGCGGAGGTTGGCGAGGGCCAGGGCTCTCGTGGACCTCCACGCCAGAGAAGAAGGCGCCATCTACGTGGACGTGGCGGAGTATCGAGGGAGCAGCGACGCATACGCGGTGGTGGCCGTCGGGGCATCCACGCGGGCAAAGAAGACCGCTGCGAGCGTCCGGACTCGAAAGGCGCACCGGGCGGAGGAGGTGGCCATCGCCATGGCCCTCTCCGACCTCGGATGCACTACAGTGTTGTGTGACTCTAGAACGGCAGTGAAGACCCACGCCAAGGGTAGGGTGTGTAGTGAGGCAGCGCGCATACTGCGCAAGGCCGAAGACATCGGACGCAAAAGCGCTGTGGTGATCAAGTGGATCCCGGCCCACATGTGCAGTGACGTGTCGAAACGCGGGAACGTGAACTACAACGAGACAGCCAACTCGGCCGCGCGAGGACTAACCACCCGCGCAGCTGCAAGCACGGCCGACTCGGAGTGTTGGTCGCGGTGCAGTGCCAAAGACAAGATGACCACCTTCAACGAAATAGTGAAGTGGTACAGACTTAACAGACAGACTATGCCGCCACCTCACCCGGTGCTTTCCCGGGAGGAGGCAGTGTTATACAGGCAATTACAGACGGGGTCCCCGCTCACCCCGGTGCTAGCTAAGCACGTGTGTCCGAGCGTGTACGCGAGTGACGTGTGTAGACTGTGCGCTAAGGAGAGAGCCGCCGCGGCTCACATCCTTTGGGACTGCAGTACAAATCCACGAGAAGCCAGTATGAAGACGACGATCCCGCCACAGCTAGAGGCTGCAAAGAAGACCTATGACCAAGATACACAACTCAAGGCCGTCCAGCATGACTCGGCAGCTCTAGAGAGGCAGCGACCTCGCGAAACCAAAGATAAGGGGGGCAGCACCCCCAGGTAGGGGGTGGCGGCCCTCTCGGATCCGCGGAAGTAGCGACGAACCAAGACCTCGAGGAGCACAATGCACGAGACTGACGTAGTGGCCGCGTCGCGGTAAAAGCTTGTCCTCCCTGCGTGTAGGGAGCCTAACCGACTCTGCAGGCATATTTGCTAAAGTTGTTCTCTCTCTCTCTCTCTCTTGTTTTGATTATGTATATACCTAATTTTGTTAATATATCTTAGGTTACTGGATTTATTTTGTACGCACTTTCTTTGCTGTTCATTTGTTTTGGGTTATAATTTTGTCTTGCGAAAAATATTCAACATGTTTGCATTGTGTCTCCGTCCATTACTGGAGCGCTGAAATTAGTGACAGTTGGCGAACCTGTCAGGATTTGTTCTTCCAGCCGTTATCTTCATCATGAGCAAGGGTCTCGCTTATGCCACGGATGTACGGTATCGACGACCGTTTTTTTCTGGTCCAGGGTGCGTGGGTACTGCGTGAGCCAACTGGCACCCTACTGAGTCAATGAAGTACTCGGGGTATCCCCAAGCCGTCAATTCCCGCCGCACAAGTGCATTGTCCGCAATGCGGTCGGCCGCTGTTATGCCTACATTTTTTGCCCGACGAAGAGCCGACAACACAGCTCTTTTGCGAAGCAGGATGCAGCGACGTGTAGCCGAGGTAGCGATCAGTATGAGTTTGCTTCCTAAACATATTGAATAACAGGTTCGGCACTTCGCGTGGCACAATGGTGTCCAAGAATGGCAGTGGCCTTCACATTCCACTTCTATGGTGAACCTAATTTTGCTTGCATATTGTTTAGGTGAGCCGTGAAGAGGTCAAGGTTAACTCGCTTACATCGACAGCTGTCTTCTTTATATATGTTGACTGTTTCAGTGTTTCGCAACGACAGAACGTTCACCTCTTCATGGCTCACCTAAACAGAAATGCAAGCAGCAATTAAGTTCACCATAGAAGTGAGATGTGAAGGCCAACTGTCATTCTTGGACTGCCTCGTGCAACGTAAATGGCGAAACCTGGTATTCGACGTTTTTTAAGGAAGCTAACTCAGCCGGGCGCCACCTCAACTACACTTTGGTACACCCTGCTTCGCAAAAGAGGTCTGTTGTCTACCCTCTTCTTCGTCGGCTGAAAAATGTGCGCACAACAGCAGAAGACCAGATGACAGACAATGCACTTGTGCGGCGGGAATTGATGGCTTGTGGATACCCTGAGTACTCCTTGACTCATTAGGGTGCCAGCTGGCTTTCGCAGTACCCACCCACCCTGGGCCCCCCGAAAAATGGGCTTCAATACCATATGTCCCCTGAATAAGCGAGACCCTTGCATGCGTTGTGGTCATATGATGTGCAATCTGTGCACGTTCCAAACTTAAACACGATCTTAGTCATGTGAAAGACCCTTCAGAAAAGGACAAGTTCCCAGGAGTAGTGCAGGTCATTCTGTGTGCGAACTGTCGGTATGCCTACATCGGAGAAACCGGCAACTTAAAAAAAAAGACAATCAGGCCAGGAATGGTATCCCGAAATGAAACTTTGTGTCGAATGGCCTGGCCGAACACTGCGCAACTACGTCACATACAATTAACTTGGAAAAATCTTGCTTGATTGTTAAGGAATGAAACCATTTTACGTGTCGTTATCTTGGATCTCTAATTATCGGTGTCCATGTATGCCAAGTACCTCAATCATGTTTTGAGCTGCACAAAAAAGGCTACCTACTCAGCTGCTGGTTTCATTGTGAACAAGGCTTACGTGGGAAGCCGAAACGTAAATTTATATTTTAAATCATTTTGGTTGCGTTTGCTCAGCCCTGACATTTTGCATGGTCCCGACGACTTCATATTAACAAGGTTTACTGCATGTAGAAATGTTTACAATTACACGCTTACTTAATTTCACTCAGCATGTCTTGCCAGGCTACGGTTCATTTTGAGCACCGCGATTTCCCCTCCTCAGGGGCACCACATGTAGAAAGATATGCAGCAAATGCATCTGGAAAAGTAATCATTTCACTTTAATACATGTATTGTTACAAAGAACACAAATTTGAAACAATGTCGATGATACTGTCCACAGCTTCCAATTTATGGAGGCTCAATGCTGGCTTCTCAATGACATTTCGGTTGTTCAGGAAGCACCAACAAAGAGCCCCTGTGAAGCTCCTATCCTCAGTGCCAGGACTCCCCACACCAGTTTAGCCAGTTCTTTGCAGAAGAGGGAGAATCAGCCGTGGCACTAGAGCAGGTCCCATTCCACCTCAATGTATACATTTCCTAGGAGTACCTGCAATAAAAAGGCACAGACGCGTTAAGACTGCTTACGTGTGGGAACGTGAAAGCATCTTTAGTGAACCAGATGGCTACAATGTAACTTGCGCAATAAGACACATACACTAGGCACACCTTAAAGGGACTGACAACCGTTCTTTAAGGACCTAGTTCTTCATGGCGCAGTGCAAAGCTCACCCTCAGTATTGTTTACGTCCGCAACGGTTACTTCCAAAAGCACATGCATATTGTGGCATCACAGAAGTGTCCTCGTTTCACACCCCAATTTCTATTCCGACCGAGTCTCCCAAACTTTCTTATTAAAGCAGCTAATTTGCTTTATTTGCAGGAACCTGAGAAATCTGACATCAAGCATTTTTATGCATTTTTATTGTTTGTGCAATCGGCCGTTGGTCTTATGTCACTAACTGCTGGCAGCAAAAAGAAGTATGTCTAGTGGCATCAGTGTAGGGGCTCCACACAAAATTACATGGCTTACCTCTGTTTGAAAACAATCATTAAAGAGACTATACAATCACTGCATCATCAGTTTCAATAATCTCAAGTTGACTTTCAGCTTTGGCAAGCGTAGAAAGTGGTACAGGTCACACGGCATGGGGGTGTAGCACAAGAACTAGAAAAAGAAAGATTCTAAAGGACTGAAAAAGGGGAAAGAAAGACGGCGCCAAAGTCACAACTGTTTTTTAAGCACAAAACTTGCTACATATACACCACGCACACTCTCGACATCAGGGGAAGGAAAGAGCAAGGGACAGGTCATCTTGTTTGCGTCAAACCCAACAATTTCTTTTTGCATCATATAACAAAACATGTTTGACTAACACCTGCTTGACCAGTTATACGAATATGACATGCCTCTAGAATTTCCTGCGCTGCTTTATCGCCACTGTTACCTAGCATTCTGACCTCAGAAAAACGTGGCTTACAGTACAGCAACATGGCCTGCAATACGCAGAAAAATGGGCGTTGATATCCGTTTTTAAATTTTTTGCATGTTCCCTATTTTCAGTCGTTCACACAACGGTCAGCCTACGCGATGTAGGTTTTCCCGTAACTTAGCGGTATCTAGCAAACCACAGCAGCGGAACACTTTTCCACGCACGATTTTGCATGTGTGACTTTGTACGTTTGCACTGCACATCCCTTGATTCGGGGACATAGGCTAGACAGCATGTTCGAGGAAGAAAACAACAGGTACCTCATACCTGTTCGCCGCCTTGAAGCTGTGGCTCACCCTGTGGTAATAAGGTGCCACCTGAGTCTTTCTTCGGGAATTGCGCTCACTTCCCTGTTTTCCCTTGGGATTATTGCTACATTTGAGTTTCTGCAGCGAGGTTTCTGCCACTAGGTGATGAGCGAATAAAGAAATCTGGCATTTAAAAGGCGCTGGACATGATCCTTAAAATTAGACATAATAGGTATATGAAAAAGTGGTCCACTGCTGTGGTTTACCAGTAACCGCTGAGTTATGAGAAAAACTATGTCGGGCAGATTGGCCCATGCGTGAATGACCGAATGAGGGAACATGCAAAACAAATTAAATACGGATAGGAACGCCAATTTTTCTGCGTATTGCAGACCGTGCTGCTACACTGTAAGCCATGCTTTTCTGAGGTGAGGATCCTAGGTAACAGCAGAAATAAAATCGCGCAGGAACTGTGAGAGACAAGTCCCATTCATACCACTGGTCAAGCATCTGTTAGTCAAGCATCTGTTTTGTTATTTGAGGCAGACAGAAATTGTTGGGTTTGACGCAAACAAGATGACCTGTCACTTGCACTTTTTGCTGCCCCTGATATCGACAGTGTGCGCAGTATATATGTAGGAAGTTTCGTACCTAATAAGCAGTTGTGAGTGTAGTGCCATCTTTCGTTCCCTTCATTTTGTCCTTTAGAATCTTTCTTTCTACAGTTTGTTGCACTACAGCTGCATGGCATTTAGGAAAGACCTACTCGCTCAAGTGAAAGTTACTGTGTGGTACAGGTTGTACCAGCCGATTAGAAGAGCTCCCCTTGTATCCGCCTCTGATCACCCCCTGAGCAATTAGTGATAGCCAAAATACAGCTTGTATCTCTACAACTCTTGGCTTGTGGTGTCAGGCTATCATTACATGAACTATAGATGCAGAAGTACATATTAGCATGCTTTATAAAAAGCCAGAGTATTACTATACTGACTGGAAGTGACATAAATGGCCAGAATTCTCTGGCTGGAAGCATTTTGATTTTATCAACACTGACTGATGAGTTACTGAGAAAGTTGGTGCATGTTCATGTTCAATTTTTGCGTACAACACAAGGGACAGAAGGGAGACCACAGGGCACAAAAGCTATAAATTCAATGCGTAACTGTTTATTTTATTTGAAGGAACACAGAAAATATTTACACTGCATGTGCACTTGTACTGCACAAATGTTCTTTTAGAATGAGGGCAAATGTTGGAATGCAAATTTACAAAAGCATGATAAACAGTACTTGCATAACAAATAGATTTAGAAAGCACAGAGAGACTGCTATTCTGTGTCATTTAGAGAGTGTTCCTCTTTGTCACGCAATCATTATGAGAGCGGACTGACACGTCCCATTATTTTATGTGGTATTCCTTAATGTTATTGCTGACCATTCAGTTACCAGAGGTGAAAAATACAGATGAATAATCTAAATCTGATGCGCAGCACCAGTCATGTCAATGCATTATCATGTGGGACGGATGGTGCTCTCCTGGGTGCATGTTGAGGCACCAGCTAGTCTGCCCCGTGTACATTTGAACGAATATACAGATGATCAAAGGAATAGACAACACAACTTCTAACGGACAGAAGACAAATTTGGTGGTATCTTTAACTAAGCAAGCCTTTCTCAATTGGCTTCTGAACTGCTAGGCTTACACATTTGTACAAATATACAGATACATATACATGAAAAACAGTGCACAAGTAAACTGAGAAAGGCGAGCAGGCCAACAAGGTTTGCTTGGCTAAAACAAGTTTGTCTAGTGTGTGGGAGAGGCAGTGTACTGTATTCCACTCACATGTGGTCAAATGTACACACGGCAGACTGGCCATAGCTAAATGTGCCAAAATGTGCCAAATGTGTGCCAAAGAAATCACCAGTAGTCTCGTCCAACTTCGCCGTGCATTGCCGCAATAGGGCCTCAGGCTAAATTAAGGTAGTTCATCTGTTTTCACCCACGGTGAAGAATTGAAGAGAGAAATCAGTGAGGCGTACCACATATCTAAGACATATGTGAGCCAGCCCTGATTGTCAATGCAAGAAAAGCGTCCTTTCTCGATGACAAGAGATAGAACTTATTCTGCACGTATATACTTTTCTTTTTATGCAAACACTGTTTATTGTGCTTTTATACCTTTATATCACAACTTACGCCTTCCATCTGAAAGAACTTTTGCAGAATAAAGCACATATCCAGTGATGGTATTTTTACTCCTTCCATGAAACTAAACAGACAGTTATTAGCAGCCGTCATGTTGTATGGTCTCCCTTCCCTCCCTGTGTAAATTCTCTGCTGAAAAGTTGCATGAACTGACCGGCACACTCATAAGGACACTACAAATTTCACGTAGTGAACACAGCTGGTTCTCAGAAAATGCACGAATACGGTATTAGGTATGTGTTGACATAGTGTAGCACGCTAACTACGAAACTACTGGCAATACTTCAGCTGTCACACGACTACAGTGCTTAAGAGACCACAAAAGTTTAAGTGCACAACAAAAACAAGCAGGTGCATCAACCATAAATGTGACTTCAGCAAACACAACATAGGCTGTTTTGTGTGGCAAGATCACTACCTAACATGTAGAAATTATATGCACAGGTATACTTAACTGTAGACACTAGCCTATCAAACTTAGAAACTCATTATGAGTTGCTGTGAATATGATGCTTGCTGTAGACACTGGTGGTTTCAACAAAGATACTTTTAGAATGAGATAAAATGCTTTCATCTGCCCAGTAATCGAAGTTTTACTGATAACAATATAATTTAGACTTGGTGGTTGAAGATATTCTGACCTCAACAGCACCAAAGAGATTGAATAGAATACTGCACCCTGTGCTAACGAAATACACAATATGAAACAGAACGCATGAAAAGGGACCCAAAGTATTAGAAATTATTCTTGACAGCTGTTGAATTAGGGCTTGTTTGTCAATTATCGCTATTAAAATTACGCAAGTGCCAATCGGAATGTTCGATGTGGTGCTCTTGAAATCAAATTCATTATATAAGCAACACTGCAACGAGCAAGTGCCATAGCAAAAGTAACCAGACAATTTAGCAACATGTAGGAAATAGTGTTATTTAATTATAGAGCATCAATACACTGATGTACCAGCTAACTATATGATCTATACTGTGTTGACTAAAAGTGAGAAATAATGTAAGTGGACATAGACTGTTAACTGCCACAATGCATATTTGCGTGAGTGGTCATAGTTTACCCAAATGTTTTTTTACTTGGAGAGAAAAAGATCAAGCTTAGTAGAAAACTTCATCAATACTTCCTTTTGGGAGAGCTGGTTCATCTTGAAACATATGGGTAACTGCACAAACAGAAGGCAGACAGGTACAAACAGCGCTGACTAGCAACAGATTTTATCGGCAACGATAGCACACCTTGCGTGTACCAGCACACCGTGTAGGGCGTCTCACATATCATGAGCCAAGAATTTAAAAAAAGTAAAAGGCACGTCGGAAGCGAACTGAACTGAATGCATTCTATTCGCTAGAGCCTATAGTAACTTAGTAATAGCCTATAGACAGGTTTTTGTTTTCCCCATAAGTCAATAGTTATTTTATTTATTTACTCAAATCTTTAATTTTTGGCTGATGATACCAAATATGACACACAGATTTGTGGAGCCTCTTCTGAAACCACCGATCGAGCTGTTTGCTTTACGATAAGCCCCACATAGTCTTTTTTCTTGGGTTGCAAAGAAAGCCTGCGAAATATGAAGTAAGCCACGTGACAAAGTGCTTGCGCAGTGGTATTGTGGTCCTCTCAAGCGTGCCTTCGGTGAACAAGATCGCCTCCCGTCGGATGACGCCGAAAATGCATGCAGCAGGCGGACTGCTGCCAATGAGATAAAGAATGCCTGCCACTTTCTCGTCGCCAGTCACGATGCAGCCGCCTTGTTCACCGAATGCACGCTTGATAACAGCACAATACCACTATGCTCCATCAGGTTGCCTTTTTTATATTTCATGGGCTTTCTTTGCAACCCGGAAAGAAGGACTGCATGAGCCATTTAGTAAAGAAAAGAACTCGGTCGGGGGTTCCTGCAGGTGCTCTGCAAGTCTGCGTACCATACTCGGGGTCCTCAGCCAATATTTAAAAGTTAGATAATTAACCATAAATTATTAGCGAGTTATGGGGAACACGAAACAATTTTTTGAGGTACTATTGGCTATTGAGAAATGTATAGGTTTTGTTCAATTCGCCTCACAGCCGCCTTTCATTTTTAAATTTTTGGCTCAAGTTATGTGGGGCACCTTGTATATGCCAAACTGAAGCAAGGGAAATGAAGGGGAAAATCATGTCAAGGGTGACAGCGTGCCAAGAACACAAGCGCAATGAAGCCAACCAAACACAACAATACGCGAACAAATATTTTTTTCTTTGCAATCTGAAGCCCCGATAGCCGCATCCAGATCCCATTTAGCATCAAAGAGAGCAATGGAAGGGGTGCTAAACCAGTTGCTACCAAATTTTCTAATGTGGAAGGCTTTTAAACTGATGCACGCAGTTTTGTCACTGCTTTTTCCTAGAATCTTCGTGTCTTGCTAGCGTGCGCAACTAAATGAGCGCATTTATCATCTAGTGTTCTTCTTTTTCAGTTTTTGAGCGTGCTCCTCTGAGCGGTCATTGATACAGCGACCAATTTCACCGACATAAAACATCGCACATGACATGGGGATGCTATACACCATTCCTGGGCAACATTTTACTAACGGCGGTTGGTGGTTCTTCTGGCATCCACGTTTTCAGGTATTACATATACGTGGACACGACTTTCCCAGCTTATTTCGGGCATAGAAACAAATTGGCACACCGTGCCTACTTGCCACATTAAGATTGTGTGAAAGTTTGTGGATGTAGAGGACCACCTCTATCTTAGGTGCCTTCAGTTGATCCTCAGCCATTGTACTTTCACATCCACACTTGAACTTTTCTATGAGGACTTCAGAAACGGTAGTCATGACCTAGATGGGGAACCCTGCAGCTAAAAGACGGCGTACCTGATTATGAAAACTAGGCTTAATATGATGTGGGCATGATTTTTGGAGAGCCGATTCCATACGCAACATCTGTATACATCTCTTAATTGCCTTAGAGTGTGCCGGGTGAAAGGGCAGCAATTATTTAGACCGTCGGTTGGAAGCCCAGCCAACGTGTCTATCCCTGAATGCGATATATAGGTATAAAAACTAAAATTCAAAGGTCCAGGAGTTCAAGGGTGAAAGGCAACTGACGTCCATGTTAACTAAAAATAGATGAAACTTCACCTACTGTAGAGGGGTAGGGGAAGGCGGGCTGCTTTCTTTAAAAACACTAAATAATCGTCAACATGCATAAATTTTTTTTAACCGGCCCCCCATTAAAGACCTGCTCCAGTGTGTTGTCTACCTTGGCCTGAAAAATGTCACAAAGAATAGGGGCTACGCGACACCCTATGCAGATGCAATCGCACTGAAAGAACAGCTGCTGGCCAAAACAAAAAAGTCGAGTTCAAATAAATACAAAGATAGAAAATTATGAGCGGCCAAACCGACGGTGTTCTGGAAGGATACGTCACCGTTATCTTCAATGCACTCTTTGACACACGTTAGCAGTTGATTCTGCGGAACAGAATTAAACAAGTCCTGCACGTCTGCCGCAAAACCAAAGCCAACATGATCATTTCCCTCTAAAAATTGTACAACTGCGACTGATTTTTTAAAAAGAAATGGGTTGTTCAAAGTGAACATCTTGAGCTTATTTAGCAAAAATTGGCTAATGCACTTCTGCTATGACCCCTCTTCACTAACAATAGTGCTAAACGGAACTGCGGGCTTGCGTGTCTTGGCTGTGAAAAACACCTCAAGCTGGTTCCTCTGCTGTTACATATGTCCCTGGCACACTTTCCGAGGCCAATTTGCTTACAAAACTCAACAAACATGGTTTTTCTTTATGGCCACAAAGTTCTTATTAGCCACTGCCAAACCTTTCTGATTGTAAATTCCATTGGGTCAAATGGTGAACCCACCCTTTTTGTCAGCTTGCCTGAGCATTAGGTTGTTGCTCTTAAAAAAAGATAGTGGATCATTCAGCAATCTTGTATGGTGCGAGGCCGAGGTTTTTGGAGCAAGCTTTGGCAGGCAGTCAACATCGTCAAGAAGACAGCGTACCCCATTCTGATCTTTTGCCTCAGTGGTCACTTGTCGATTTATTGCACTCAGATCTACGCAGGAACGTCAGCTAGGATCCCAAATTTTGGTTTTTTCTGCAAAAGACGTATAATCCCATCTGGTATGTTGACGTCGCCCATGACGCTGACATTGCTTCTATCTTGCGTCATTTTCTTGTCTCCTGTACACCGCAGCAACTCATTCAAGCTGCACTTCCAGCTGCACTCCGTGAGCTGTGCCACTAGGCGCCTCAAAGATACAAGCTTCTTCATGATGAGCCAATCAGGATGGTTCTTAAAACACAAAAGACACAACCAGTCCTGAAAATGTTGAAGTTGTTGTCACAGTTCTGAGCAACTTATCATGCAAAACCTTTTCACATGCCCCCAGGCTGGTTTCACAGGGCCGAAGAGGGCACTTACTTCATTAGGGACGAGTCCTTTCCCGATGCAAAAGGTGAAGCGTCTGCCGTCATCTTCTAAGGTTGTAGGGTCCATTCTTTTCCACCATCAACCTTCTACTACTCTGTCAGATCGCCCATGCAACGTGCCAGGCGAAACAATTCGCGTTTTCCATCCCGTTCTTAATGAAGTAAGTGGCCTATTCGGCATTGGGAAACTAGCGTGGGGGCACGTGATAAGACTTTGCAGAAGAAGTCACCCAGAACAGGCCTGTACTCTAGGCCTGTGCTCATGCCTAGCGCATCCACCGAGTCCGCCTTCACGCTATTGGCGCGTATGAGATCAGGAATCAGCAAGTTTAACAAGGACAAATCAATCCATATTTCAGCTTTCGCATCGGTACTGCCAAATAAACCTTTCTTTATCATGTCTGCAGTGCCAGTACAACAAGCGATGAGCGCCAATGTGACGCGTCATAAACAGGTATATGTGCAGTCGCCGAAGGCTGGCACCACTAACCTGAGCTTGTCTGACGAACATATGTGTTTAGACAGATGTGTTGATTGAACCGCAATACTGAACTAAGAAAACGTTGAATATTCCTTGCGTGAAGAACAAGAAACGGCTATCGAAATCGGTAGCAACAGCCCATACAGGCGTCGCGGGCGGGCGGCTTATTTAGGACTTTATTCGAACTTAACATACCAATCACATAGAAAATCGATGTTGTGGCACTTACAAGCATACTACTGAATAAGGACAGCGACTTTTTCTCTCTGGTACAGGCGTGAGTTTGAGTTGCTGGGTGATAGCGCATTTACCATGTCTGTGCAAGGCCTCTCTCTGCGGAACTAGCACTGTTTCTCGATTTTGTATTGGCAAATTATCGATATATGTCTACCTGCTGGTGTGGCGTAGTGGTAAAGTACCGGCCTTGGGATCTGTAGGTGCGACGCTGTTTTACTTTTATAGTTTTTTTTCTTTATATTGTACTAAAACGCTCTCTGGCGCTTTCCGTATTAAAAATATATATGGTTGCCAGGCACCGCGTACTTAACGTGCTAGATCTGTTTATCGCACCAGTACAAAGCGCCCCCCAGTCCGCCGCACCTGCCCAGCGCAACAGCAACCAGCGCGCGACACTGGGCCCATAATCCGGCGTGGCACTGCACACTGGGTACTTGGGTTTTGCAATAGGATTGCCGGTGAAGCCGCAGCGACGGCTGCAGGCGACACAACGAGGAGGTAGCATGATGCGTTTTGTCGTCTGTCTCGAATAATAAACATCGCTGTGACAGAGAAGTCGCACTTTCTGCTGCAATTTGCCCGTGAGTTTCTGAACTGCAGGTGACACATCTATGAAACGATTTGTTTTGCGTCCAATGTACAAACGGCAAGATTTCGCAGATTGAGCGGCAGGACACATCCAATACATGTCTTGCAGACGCGCACGGCATCTTGTCGCATTGGCCTTCTTTCGGCCACCGAAAACATTCTGGCGGATTTTAAAGCATACAACACAGGGAAGAGTCCAGCACGTTTGAGCAGCGCAAATGCCCGTGACACGTTCATACAAAACATTATTTGGTCGTTGCAACTGGTCGGTGCACTGATGATTGGTTCTCTCGGCTAATGCTCATAACATATACCCAGCCAAGGCCCTGGAGCTTCACAAGCTTCACAGGGTAGACGAAGTGGCATAGCCTGAAGTGTCTTAGCATTGACATATGTGAGTGAAACCGGACGGTATGAACTCACGTTGCTTGGGGGTTTGCCACTGATGAGGAGAGGTACCACGGTCGCTGCTTTCCACTTGGGAGGGTGATGCTGGTGCGCCAGATGAGGTTGCACACCTCCAGCAGCGATGGGAGCTGCTCGTCATCGATGTTTCTGAGCGTCTGGTAGGTGATTCCATTCGCACCCGGCGCACAGCGCCACCTCCGAGCGTCGACCACGATGTGAAGCTCGCTCAAGGTGAAGTCCTGCGTGCACAGCGCTTTCGCCTGCTGCAGAATCCCGCTCGTCGGGAAGTAGAGCAGTGGCGTGAGGAGGGCGGCTTTGTTCTGCTCAGGAAGCTCGCAATCTGGACCATCAGGAGGAGAAAACAGCGGTGGCAGTGCAAAGGCAGCGGCGAACGTGTTCACGAGCTGCTCGGCACTGAAGCCCTGTGCGACTGCGATGCAAAGGGTAGGACAGCGAGAGATCTTCGGTCGAAGGAGGGCGCCGAGAATGCGCCACCGGCGCGACCTGTTGCGCGTATCGTCCATCGACACGCACAAACTGCTCCCGCTCTAGTTGCGCCACTGTCTGGCATGACGGCGGCATGCCGCGTCAAGGTGATTCTAGAGTCCAATTCTTTTTCCTGACGCTCCTGATGGCTCGATGTTCAGCACGGCAACGTAAAGCTCGAAGGTTAAGGGGCTGAATGTCGTGAATGGGCATTCCCGCAGGCACACAACAGCATTTTATGGGGGCGTCGACACACCATGTCATGTGGGTCAGGAAATCCACGTTTGCAGTAGGGGACGTGGCGCAGAGTTTCCGGAACTGTGTTCAGTCAGCGGCATGGTAGGAGAGCATCAGTTTACAGTCTGCAGCGTGCGGCTTGAGATAGATCGTATGATGATCGGATCCCTGATTGCCGGGGCTACGCGACTTGTAGTGGCAACCTTCACTCACCAGCGACAATTCGATGGCGCTCTTTTGTGCGCTTCGCCACGCGAACGTGGGGCTGCAGGTGTTCAGGAGCAGCAGGCCTGCAGACACGATAGACTTGAGCAAGTCCCTGCCTTGCGGCTCACTGTGGGGGCACCCCCACGTCGTGTGGTGGCTGTTAAATTCGCCCAGCACCACACAGTCACCTCTGATGCGAACCGCTAGTGCAACCACAAACGAAGTGTCGCCCGTTGTACGGGCTCAATGTAAACACTGGCGACACAGGTGTCGCCTCCCCCAACGCGCGCAGTCACAGCCAGGCACTCGATGAAACTGGTCACGATGTCGGCGACAGATACGTTGGCTTGCGCGTGACAAGCACGAACGTATAGAGATATGCGGGACCGTCAGGGCGAATGCAGTGGGTCGCAGCAATGACTCTTGCTGCAGGTGTGCGACTGGCATTCGATGGCGCTATTATGTTCCACAAATGGGAAGAATAAAGTCACCACAACGCGCACGTCAAAATGTAGTGAGAAGTGCTCGGCAAGTTTAGTGCGGCGGCGGCGCATCGATCGGACACGCCATTGGAGGATGCGCGGCCGACGTTTCGGAGATCGCCTATTTATACTATGGCAGGGCCTGATGAGCTGAGAGGACCGCAGCGCACATTTGCATAGTGATATCGTTCATTGTTGACGCCTCGATGAGGACGCGTAGCGCCGCAGCGAGAGCCGCAATAATGGCATCTCTTGGGTTGCAAGCTGGGGAGGGAGGGTTGTAGGCTGTTGCATCTTGACTTCCTCCACCGGCTGGGCACCGCGGCAGCTCAGCGTGTTTCTGAATGACAGTCCAGGGTGCACGGCGGCAGAAGAACGTGTACCGACTCCGTGCTGCCGTCCGGTAGCGTCTGATGAGGCGGTAGCGTCTGATGATGCCGGCTGTCGCGTGATGGGCTCTGAAGACAGTGACAACCATACGGCCGCTTTTCTCTCCACTTGCCAATTGCGGCAGCACGGCTCCGAGGCTGCGTGATTCCCGCTGCAGTTTATGCAGCGCGGTATCTGTGTGGTGTAGTCGGCGGCGGCGTGCGGCGCTCCACAGCGGTGGCAGCGGGAATCCAGTGAGCATATCGCGCCGGCGTGGCCAAGCAAGCCGCAGCGATCGAACTGTTGTGGCTGAGGGAGTCTGGGACAAACCAGGTTACGATGCTTGAATAGGATCAGTTCGACAAGAACTTCGTTGCTGGCGAATGGCAACGCTATGTTGCGGCCACTGACTTCGCAGGAGAGGACAGCCCCGGAGGCTTCAAGGCTTTCTTTGATGGTGTCCGCTTCGAAGGAACGGTCGGTACCGAAGATGATGCCAGCGCAAGAATTTTTGTGAAGCCTTTCGCCATCACTGCTACATCACCGATGGTGCCAACTTGTAGCAAAGGCCGTAGCTCTGCCCTCAGGAGTGCGTCGACAGCGATACCGAGACGCTGAAAATGCACCCGCACGCGGTGCGCTCACTGAATAGCGGAGAGCTGTGCGGCGGTAGCCTCGTGGGCATCAGTCTCAGGACGTTGCCTTTTTCCCCTTGGGGACGAAAGACAACCCTATCGGCATGTTGTCTTGGGGTTGGGCCGTTGACCGAGGGTGTATGTGTGGGCGTCAGAAAAGGTCTGTAGCGCTGCTTCCTCTTCCCGGCCTTCTTGGAAAGTGAGAGGGGATTAGCGCTATCTTCTGCAGTCTGCTCGGTTCAGTCGCAAGGAGAGATGGACTCCGAGTGAAGTTCAGGCTTGGTGTGAGGGTGTGTAACAAGTACTCGCGACTCCATAACCCCCCCCCCCCCCCCTGGCCACTGGCTGCAATGCGGAGAGATCGGACGGATCGGCTCGAAAACACAGCTAGCGGACAGTTGGCTGGGTGGGTTCAGGAGTGCATATTTTATACCCCGTTGCCTCGTTCAGCTCAGCGCCGTTGTCGTCCGTAGCCTGGGAGGTTGCCGCAAGTAAGGCTCCGCAAAGAGTTACAACAAAAGGAAACTTCTGTTTCTTCGTGGTTTGGGAGAGGGAAAATGAATTTAATTCTGCCGCCCTTAAGGGAGCCCGGTGCAGCGTATTGGGGATGGCGGTGGGGGATGAAAGATGAGGGGACAGAAGGGGAAAGGGAGCGTGGCTCTTTGGCAGTGTACGTCAGCCGGTGCTCCGAACGAAAGCTTCAGTGTGCATCGACGCACGACAGAAGTGATGCCCTCACACATCTTTTTGTTGATTCCACAGATCACTTGCCTTTCCATATCAAGACTAAAATCCGACGATCGATATATTATCGTGCTTCAATGCCTAGAAGCAGTGTTTGGTTCTTTTTGTTCTTTGTTATTCCTTTTGTGCGGTGATGTTAAGAGTAATCCCAGTCCTCCGAGGGAACAACAAAGAGATACACTAACCGAAGTTCTGAAAACTTTACGCGATTTGAAACAAAGGTCAAAGAGAATGGAGGATAACAAAGAAGCTATGCTGGACACTCTTACAGAAATAAAAACACATCAGGAAACGGTGGCGGATGCGATATCTGAAATTAGTGACAGACTTGCGACCGTATAAGTACAGACCGGTAATTTTGAAAAATGGCACGTTGAACTCGGTGACGTGCGTGAAGCGGTTGGGAGTATAGCAAAGAACGCTGTATTCCTATGCTTCCAATTGAATGATGCGGAAGACCACTCTAGTAAGAACGATCTACTTCTCTAATGTTTAACGGACATCGCCAGAAAGTCTGCTGTTCAATCGGAGTAGGAAATACTGGACATTCTAACACTATAAGTCTCAGCAAAGCTAGTGACAGCTTATCGTGCGCACATCGTATTGGTAGATTCACTACAGGGAAGTCACGTACAATGACAGTAAATATTGCTGCCTATAAAACGAACGAAGAAATGTTATCGAGCCATGTCTTGCTAAAAGAAATGAGTATCTCTGTTACTGAAGATTTCAGTCCCGCTACACATCACGCCAGAAAAACCCTTATCCAACACAGAAAAAGTCAGACCATTTAAATTAAGACATAACAAGCTACTAAATGGCAGAAAATGCTGTGGATACGAAGCCACTGAACAAGTGGTCTATGAAATGACGCCGTTAAGTAGTACCCCATATGATGCCGCGGCATCTGCTCTATCCGCAAGATCAGACAGCACTGTTCCAACAGCGCGCCCATAGGATAACGCGAGCGGTAGGGACCTCGATCCTATAATATCGAGACTACCGGTTATTTTTACAAACATTCGCAGCTTCTTACCTAAAAAAAGATTATCTCTGTACCCTGATAAATGGTTGTGATGCACACATAATTGCATTAAAGGAAACGTGGTTGACGAGTAAAGTAGCAAACTCTGAGTTATTCCACTGTAATAAAAAATATATTGTTTACCGTACTGATCGCGCTAACACTCTAGGCAGTTTTGCTTTAATTGCTGTTAATGAATGATTTGACTGCTTCCATGTAGCCATATCGTGTAACATTGAATGAGGATCGTGCGGCGCAACTGTAAATTTCAAAATGTTGTGGTCGGTGTTTTTTACCGACTACCATCATCAGCCCGGACTTTTTGCAATAGCACGCACGATTGTTTATGCCAGATAAATGTGCACTTCCCCAGAGGGACAATATTATTTATGGGTGATTTTACCTTCCCAAACGTTTCCTGGTCAGGCACGCGAACTTTATTAAATACAACTTCCGCAGAATCGAAGCATTTTATGTAGATATGTGCTTATTTCAACTTGCTTCAGGTTGTTGCTTCCCCTGCACGTGTAATGAACACCGCATCATGTCTTTTAGATCGTGCTTTAACGTCATCAACAGATATCATATGTAAATTTACACACTCACCCGGCTTGAGCGTTCACGACGTCTTGCATTTTCTCATTAGCCTGGCAATTCTAACGTCCCAAAATAGTATTAAAACCATTCATGATTATAAAAACAGTGACTTCAGCGCTATCAACTGCGGACTTGCTCTTTTTTTGATAATTTCCTGCCTTATGTTGCTGAGCGCTCACTGGATACTAACTGGAATACACGCAAAGAAAAAATTTACGATCTTGTCAACAAGTTTATCCCGAAGGGGCGCGTTTCTTCGAATAACAATGCTTCGTGGTACACCAAATCTTCGAAACGCCTATCTAACAGAAAAAACGCCTTTTTCGCACAGCTAAGCGGACGCAAAGCCAGGCTAAATGGTCTGCTTGCAAAGATGTTGCGTCGGCCTACTAATCTGCGATAAAGAATACAATATTTTTTTTCAATAATTCCCTTCCGAAAATGCCTATAAGTAACCCAAGAAGCTTCTGGAATGTAGCAAGGCCTAGTGAATCGAAAATCATATGTCTTAGCATGTCTTCCGGCAAGCCTATGCCTCGGCAGCACTGCGCTACGATTTTAACTAATGCGTTTATAAAAGCTTTCATTCGTTCAGCACACGGTAACGACCTTCCAAGGCTATCATGCTGTAATTTTTTTACCTATGGATCCCGTAATTTTCAACTTCACTGGCATAAAAAGTAATAGACACTCTTAAGTTTACGTCTTCTTGTGGAATATACGAAATCACGACGACATTTCTAAAAATAATAGTTAGTATTCCTCTATCATCTTAGAAAGCATTTTTTCACAGTCGTACCTATCTTCATCCTTGCCTCATGATTAGAAAGCACCAAAGATTATTACGATCCACAAATCTGGTGAAAATTCAGATGCTTTTCACTATAGGGCCATAGCGATTACCCCAGTACCGTGCCAAATATTGGAGTACATTTTTCTTTCCAACCTTGTCAACTTTCTTGAAGAAAGTAATTTTTTTCTCTAACAGTCAACATGGATTTTGCAAATTCTTTTGTTGTGAGACTCAGCTGGTAATTTCACCAATGGCTTACGTGCATATCTTGATAGCGCTTTTTTGACTGGTTGCATATTTTTAAATTTTTCGAAAGCTTGTGACAAGGTCAAACGTGCATTGCTACTACACAAACTAAGCGCACTCAGCATTTGACCTGGGAGTACTTAGCTGGAAACAATCGTTCCTTTCGTCTCGTTCCCAATTCGTTGTAACTAATGACTCCACGTCTAACGCGACACCAGTTGAATCCGGTGTTCGACAAGGTTCTCTTCCTGGCCGGCTTTTATTTTTATATATATTAAATATTGACTTGATAACATTTCCTCACAAATTTGTTTATTCGCTGACGACTGTTTTATATATCGAAAAACAACTAAAGCCTCTGGTATAGCTACGCTTCAATCTGATTTAAATACCATATCTAAATGGTGCTTTACTTGGTGCATGGAACTTAACATAAACAAATTCAAATCTATGCGGATTTGTCGTTCTAACACAACTTGCCCTACCTATGCCCTCAACGACTGGCCCCTTCTATTGGTTACATACTACCGTTATCTTGGCAATCATGTACCTAGCATTCTTTCTTGGAAGCAGCATGTACAATATGTAATAGCTAAAGCAAACAGCTCCTTAGGATACTTGACGAGGAAGTTTTCGCATGCGCCTTTTTATTCAAACGGCGGGTGTACACAACATACGTCCGCCCCCAATTAGAATATGCCTCATCCGTTTGGGATCCGCATCAGATCACTATAATTAACGAAATTAAATTAGTGCAAGAAAGCTCTGTTCGTTTCATCTTAGCGAACTACCATCACACTGCTAGTATTACGGTAATGAAGAGTGCCCTTCAAATCCCGTTATTATCACTTCGCAGGAAGGAATCACGCATTTACCTTTTTCAGAAAATTTACTACCACAGTGCATCTCTTCGCCCTCTTTCCATAGAACCTGCGCCTTATTATTCGGCTCGTCGTGATCACGCACATAAAGTTAACGTACCCCGTCATAACACCGTCGCGCACTCACATTCATTCCTTCTTAGTACTTCAGTCAACTGGAATAATCTAGATATATATTTAGGAAGCATCAGTGCCTCCAATCTGTTTAAGAATGCAGTAATCAACACAATATAACTTATTGTGGCAAATGGCCTAAATCATACTTATTCGTGAACATTGACTACTTGCTAAAGCCTACTCTTTCTGCATTTTCATATGATATAAGTCTCTGTTTTGGTTGTTATGAATGCATTACTAGTTTTTTTCATATAGCTTTTGTTCCCTGCACTGTGAATTCCTAGAACTAATCCCGTATATTTTTTACTCTTGGAATGTATTCTCGCCCCTCCCCTCTGCAAGGTACAATTATGTACCTTCAGGGTATCACAAATAAACAAACAAACAAATAAAAAATGCCCTTGACTGCGTTTGCATAAGAACGTGGCGAGGGTGTGGTGGCCTGCTCCAGCTCGCTCCCCTCACGACGCACTGCTCGCATAGCACGCCTGGACGGGGCAGTGGCCGAAGACGCCATGATGGTGGCCAACCGTCGTTCCTCCTGCCACTTGCTAAACGCGGGAGTGTCCGCGGTGTGGCAGCCACCACCGTTCACACAGTGGACTTTCTGGCAGGGGCATATTTCAGGGTGACTACTGCCACAGGCACTGCAGCCTGTCGGCCATTTGCAGCTCTCCACTGCGTGACCAAAACGGCCACACTGCCAGCACTGCAGTTGACGAAGCCTTGCCAGCCTTACCCTAAAGAAGAGCTTGAAGATGCGAACTTGTTCAGGGGGGACTGGCCCCGCAAACCGCATGGTCACCGCGCTGCCATCTTTTTTTAGCTGTTAGGACTGGTAAGGAAGATTCGATCGACTCCAGCAGGTCTTTCGCTGCAAACATTCTGTCGATCCAGTGTATAAAGCCGGTGCTCTTTCCACGCTCAGCCGGCAAGAGGCCATCACTGGAATGCCATGGAACTAGGTGACAGCCAGCAGCTCCTCAAGGCATGCCCGAGTGGTCGTATCGTGGACCACGATTTTGGGCTTGTGGTTGACACAAACTGCAGCGACACTTGGTCGTGCAGAATGTACCGCCGCGAGTGCGAGGCGCGGGGCCCTCCGGAAGGCTCCACCTGGTGCAGATTGGTGGAAGAGCACCATTCCGGTCACCGTAGGGTTGACTGGGGGTGCTCCATTCACCAAAGCTCTTGTACGGTGCTGATCTCCTTTCGACAGGACCAGCTGGAAATCATTCGCAGGAGGCTCACGAGCTGGGAGGTCTTCACGCTTCACTTCCATCGCAGTGGCTGCAGTCTCAGCAGTGCGCTGCAAAGAGTCCGCCACTCGGGAAGTAGGAGCTTCTGAAGCGGTAGAACTGTTCGCCTTCTTCCGCTGCTTCTTTATCTTCTTCCACAGGTTTTGCTGTGCAGGTAAGCGGCATGGCGTGTCCTTCAGGAACTTTGACACAAGGGTCTCTTCAGCAAGCTCCAACGGGGCTGAAACCATCGGTTTGGGAGTATGTGCTGCAGTAGTCATGGTAGCAGGCAGCACACAGACAGACGACGACGTTGAGCACAGACAGACGACCTTGTGGCTGTGGCCGCAGGTGAGCCCTTGCTTCGAGGGAGTGCAAGGGAAGCGGCCGGCACCATGTCGAGAGGCCGAGAGATGGTGTCCGTTATCTCCATCAGGACGGGAGCCGCAGCAGATGACACTGTACAGGCCGCCGGAGCATGATCTTGTGCGTCAGGCAGGGAGAAGGTAGCGACTGTCTCTCCAGCGTGACGGGAGATGTTGGCGCTGTTGTCCGTCCTTTCCGCTTGATCTTCGGAAGCTGCCTCGGGAGATGCACGCTTCTCCGAGTGGGGAGGAACGCACGGTGCCTGCTTGAGAGGGCCGGTCACCCCCTAGTCCTCGCTCTCGATCTCGCGGGCGCGTTTTCGCGAGCTTGATTAGTCCATCTCTTCTTCATCGTCTGAAGAGCTGGGCAGCGGGACTGCGACCCTTTCAATAAGGGATCTGTCCTGCGTCAGAGACAGGGAGCTCGCCGACGTCGGATCCACAGCTACTGCAGGGGCCACCGGGATCGTGGTACTGTCATGTGGAGCCGCAGGCTGGGCGACGACCACGGGAGGAAATGTAGTGGCATTGCTTTTTAAGCCACTTGTCAACATTGTCCTCGGCAGGGTGGTGAATCTCTTCTCTCGCTTTCAGCTATTGCACAATTGCAGGCGCGAAAGTCACGAACGATGTGCTCGCGTGTGTCGGTGGCCCATGTTTGGCGGGTGATTCCCGGCACGCGGAACCCCATGTTGAAAAAAAGTTGGAGAGAGAAGAATGCGAGAACAGTGCACAACACACTCGAACACATGGCGCGCGAACCCACTGACACGCACACGTGCCGCAGAGGCTCACCGCAAACTTCAACACATGGCGCGCGAGCACACTAAATTGTACAACACGTGGCGCGCGAGGTCAACAATACACACCAACACGTGGCCCGCGGCTACTCTAACACGCAGAACACGCAGCGCGTCAGCTCACAGCAAGCATACGGACCCTCTCCTCTCGTTCAGTCGGGCGTGGACGGGTGGGTGCCTTAGCCAGTGAGGATTTTGTTTTCGTTCTCCTTGTCGGTGCTTGCTTGGGGAGCTGGGCTGCTTTGTGCATGCTTTGCAGCTGCTGTCCTGTGCTGGTCTGAGGAGGGGGGGGTGACGCCGGGCGGCTGTCTTGGCGCCGGCAGGGGTCCTTGGTTTGCTGTTCTCCATGTTGGCAAGTTGAAACAGCTAGTAGTAGGCTTTTATTTCCGTCGCGACCAGGTCGACAATTTGTTGTAAACGGGGGACAGGGGCGAGGCAGGTGATGATGCAGATGAGGAGGAGTGATGAGCGACGAGGTGGCGACGCCTCCGTACTGTCAGAGCTGGTGAACTGCGAAGAGGAGCTCATGCT
The DNA here is from genome assembly GCF_023375885.2 of Dermacentor andersoni. Taxonomy (NCBI): domain Eukaryota; kingdom Metazoa; phylum Arthropoda; class Arachnida; order Ixodida; family Ixodidae; genus Dermacentor; species Dermacentor andersoni. The sequence goes on from NW_027314752.1 coordinate 17,284,213, forward strand.
GCTACTCAGAGGCATGGGCGCTCAACGATTGCTGTCGCCTTCCGTCTCGGCCAGAGATGCCGCTTCGATGGTGGTGGTTGTCACATGCATTGCGGTTGGCGTTCTTGCTGCCGGCGTTCTTACGGGTTGTCGGTGACAAGTGCTTTGGCATCGCTTGCTGGGTAAGTTGCCGAGGACCTAGCATGCGGCGTGTCTCCAAAAGCAGCAAGTCGAGCGCTCGCGAGCGAGGATGCGGCGTGCAGAGACAACACCCGGTTACTGTGTTCTGGGTGTCATGCATATCAGGGTCAAACCCAGGGACGGGATAGCCGGCTACAGGTTCATATTTGCTCCCCTAGGAGCCCTAAAAAGGGCTATGCTCAAGAGCTCTGTCCTAAGAGAAGACGGACAAGTAGCAAGGGTTAGGAAAAAAATGGAATCTGTGCTTTTCCCAATGCAGACGGGGCCTGCGCGTCGTCAGCGCCATTTCCGTGGTTGGAAAGCAAACTGCGCAGCTCGGGCAGCCCTCGGTAGTGTTACGTGCCCCACGAGCCTGACATGCGGGCCAACTGCGTCGCTTTCGGCTTCACGAGCTATCATTATGGAACTGCAAATTTTAATTTCTTCAGTTTTCCATCCGCGAAGGTTAATGTGGAGAGGAGAAGTTTGTGGACGGCAGCAGTGAAGCGGTTGAACATGGATGTCATGCCGGGCAGCCACCAGTGCATTCTAGGATCTGTGTTCAGCGCGGGAGACTTCCATTCCCTTGTCATCTGCTGCCAGTTCAGCGACTCTGAGGAGAAGGTGTCGCTGAGGCTGGAAATATAATAAATGCAGTTTTATTCGCACTCGTCACTGAGTCAATCTGAGCCTATCCGAGTAGGATTCAGTGCAATTTGAAAAATGGCGCAGACAGATATGACCAGTCAATGTACTTCGTCACATTTTCGAGTGTGCGCTCGTCTTTTTTTTTCTGTACGTGTCAGTTAAGTTGCGCTAATTTCCACCGTGACTTCGTGCCAATTCGCCCGACTATCTGCCTTGACACGACTATTCGCGAGTGAGCGGGAGCGCACTTGCCCGCGGACGCACGCGCTTCCCATACTTAAGCTAATATAACGTAAAGTAAAACAGGTTGGTGTGTACTTCCAGGCCTTAGCGCTATAAATTTGGGATATGTTTTGGTACACTAAAAGCACGCAAAACAGCAATTTCGCGAAACAGCACGAGACGAATACCTAATTTGCAAGCTAGGATGTGTACATCTACTTTTCTACGCAAGAACAAACAGTTCGGGGAATGGCCGAGAGGCATAAAATATTCACCCGGCCACACATTTACAGTGCACTCCGGCAATGTCGCCAAGGGTTTTCGTGAACCATGCTGGAACCACGAAGATGCCCGACTTCAGGGATGGCGTGCACGTAGCCTGTATGAGGCCTAGTGCAGGGTCCGCGGAGTTTACGTTCAGTCTTACGTTCTTAATCTCCTTCTTTTAAAGCCCGTCCAGGCTGTGCCGGACAAACGAACGAAGTGTTGGCATGAAGGTAACCCCACGCATTGTGGCTCGTTATCCGGCACTTTGAGAAGTCAGTTTCCATTTGCAAAAAGAGGCAAGGGAATGGAGTCTTCTTCGATCATCCTTAAGGCAGGTCATATGCAACTACCAAAAAACGCTGACGCTTTCCCAATACGCGAAAGAAACTGCAAACTGAACGTTGCCACTTTGCGCCGTCGTACCCTGGAGCCAGGATGTTTTCCAACCAAGTGGCAAGGCACCAGTTTCCTGTCTTTCGCGTAAGGTGACCCTCTGACTTCTGCAAACTTCTGCAAGCCACAGCCAAGAGGGTAGACGAGGTTCCTATTACGCTCGTTAATGAACTATCACCAAAAAGTAAGGAAGCTCTGGGTAAAACATTGGGAAAAGTTTTAAAAGATCGACGAATATCAGCAAGCTGGTGACAAATTACAATGAATTTAATTTGTAAAGGTAAGGAGACAAAGATAGAATTTACTCGTACACACCATTGACTATTACATCGGTAATACAGAGGCTAGCAATGCAGGTAATCAAATGAAAGCTTGGCTAAGATAGCGATTAATGGCATTTTGGGAGAAGTTCAAGATGGCTTCAGAATAGGTAGGTGTTTGGATGATAACTCATTTGTTCTTACTCAGTGTATTGAAATATAAAGAGTAGGAATGAGACCGTTATAGTGGCCTTTTTAGACATTACCGGAGTGAATAACAACGTAGACCAGGACATTTTGTGGGATATTCTTGAAGGGGAAAGCATAGGTTACGATTACCTACAGCTTTTGAGAGAGATTTGCTAAGAAAATACTGTTTTCGTTGAATGGGAAAGATGAGGAGCGAGGAGAAAGTTCATATCAGCAGAAGATTGAGGCAGGGGTGCCCTTTATTCACACTACTGTTTAGGATGTACATGGTGAGGATGGAGAGGGCGCTAGAAAGAAGTAATATCGTGTTTTAAACTCTCATACAAGCAGGTGCGTATAGTAGCATAGCAGCAGCTTCTAGGTTTATTTTGTACAGATTACATTGTGTTGCTATCTGACAAGCAAGCTCATTTCCAACGTCTGGCTAATATCTGCCAATAGTAAAAATTTAGGTTTGAAATCTAGTGTTAGAAAATCAGCTGTTGTGTTATTCATTGAAAACAGTGAAAAGACAGTGGCAATACAGGGCCAGGTCATACATCTTGTGGAAAGACACAGACGAACTAGGCTATTTACAGGATATTTACACTGGAGCTAGACAGCCAGACCAACCTTCACTCGCGCCAAGGGCACAGACGAACTTCGTCGTTTTCGCTGTGGATCGACTCTTGAGCAACTTACCATCTGCTCCCGCCGAGTCAAACATATTGAAAACTTCGTACTCACTGGCTCCTAGTCATTTGAGAAGTTTACGATTAATCTGGGTACCTGGGTACAAATGCATAATTATGAATGAGGTGGCAGACAGCTTGGCCAAGGCTTCCATCAGTGGCCCAGTGCTTCCCCTTCTTGCAATGATGGGTTTTATCACGTCCGCCAGGTTCAGAAGATACCTCCTTTTAACATCACAATCAAACCTTAAATCATCTTTGGAACTACGCCACTTACAATTCCCTTGGAGCAGGATGTTTTGGAAAAGAAGACAAACGGAAGTTACATTAACGAGACCACGCTGTCGAGTCTCATCTCTAAATTTTTACATGCACGGATCTGGTCTGGCAATATCCCCATTGCGCCATTTTTGCAATGCATTAGAGACGATTGAGCGCTACTTACTGGAATGCCGGCGTTTTTCCTCCATGAGGAAGCTGACAATAGAAATTACAGTGCGACAGCTTGGCCTGCCAATGAACACTCCGGTACTACTGTATTTCGGAGCGTCTGTACTTGGGCACTCACACAGGAATGTGTGCTTCGCCTTAGAAAAAATTATTATTGAATCAAATCGATTTCATTGATGACCGTATTATTCTTTTCATTCCTCCTCTATTGCCTCATTGATATATTATAGGAGGAGGAGGAGGAATAAACTTTTATTGTAGAACCAGCACTTTCTGATGGCCGGGCCTAAGCCTCCCACGAAGGGACGTCGAAGGCTTGCCTCGCCACCGCCTCGCGGGCGTGCTGGGTCGCCCAGGTTTGGTCGTCGAGGGCGGAGCTCCGCAGAGCCTCATGCAACCTCGACGAGAGAGTCGTGGTGTCAGTCTGGGTGTACTGCGCTGGGCGCTGCCATAGCGTATGCGGAAGCGTAGCCGGGTGAATTCCACAGCACCGGCAGTTGGGGTAGTGTAGACGTCCGGAAATATAAGGTGGAGGCGGTTGGGTGAAGGGTACGTGTTTGTTTGTAGTAGACGCAGGGTGGTAGCCTGCGCCCGGCTGAACTTTAGGTGAGGCGGGGGGAAGATTCGGTGACTGAGGTAAAATGCCTTAACGACATTGTAATAAGTTGTCAGACTGTCCCTGGTGTCCAACTCATCTCCAGTGACTCCGGCGCGGTTGACTAGGCCTCGCGCAATGGAGTGGGTGACCTCGTTGAGATTGGGGAGGTGTGGGTGGACAGGACCCGCATAGGCCGGGATCCATGTTAGGGAGATTTTGCTGTCTTTAGAGTGTGGTGCCTAACAGATGATGCAAAGGGCTTGGGGAGAAATATGGCCTTTGCTGAAGTTAGTAATAGCTGAGCGAGAGTCACACACTATGGTGTGACAGGTGGGATCTAATGTGGCCAGGGCGATGGCCACTTCTTCAGCCGTCTCGGCAGTGGGGGTAGTGACGCTGCAGGCGTGGTGTAGGACACAATCGCGTGTGGCGACGGCCACAAATCGTGTGCCATGGGAGTATTGGGCTGCATCAACAAATGTGACGCCAGGTACGTGGTCAAGGGCTTTTATGATAGCTCCGGCCGGAGCTTGGCGCCGGGCCCTGTTTTATTCAGGGTGCATATTTGTAGAGATAGGATCTATGTAGATACAGCTACGGATGTCGGTCGGGATCGGTCGTTTAGGGCCCTGTTGCTGATGGTAGGTGAAGCCAAGCGTGGACAGAATAAAGCGCCCCATTTCAGTAACGGTGAGCCGTTCAAGCTGAGAGCGTTGTTGGGCTTCAATGAGTTCCGAAAGGCTGTTGTGAACTTCCAGTTGGTTGAATAGTTCAGTGCTAGTGCAATGCGGGAGCCCAAGTGCTTGCTTGTAGACCCCTCGTATGAGGGTGTCGAGCTTGTTGTGCTCAGCCCGGTACCAGTTGAGGTACGCAGCAACGTATGTAACGTGGCATATGACAAAGGATTGGACGAGTCGGAGAAGGCTTTCTTCTTTGAGTCTTGCTCGTCGGTTAGATATACGCTTAAGAAGTCGTAGGGTGTTTTCAGATTGGCCACAGATCTTGTTGAGAGCCAAGGCGTTGGAGCCGTTTGTAGAGATGGTGAGACCGAGAACCCGGATACTAGGGACGTGTGGGATAGGACTGCCATCTTGAAGGCGTAGGTTGATGGCGTCACAGGGTCGGTGATCAGATTGGTGTTTGGGAGGGCGACCCCGCTGAATGGGCTTGTACAGCAGAAGCGCCGATTTAGCCGGCGAACAGCGCAGTCCGGTCCCTTGGAGATAGGCTTCAACCGTCTCAATCGCCGCTTTGAGGGCTGATTCCACTTGACCATCACTGCCTCGGTACGACCAGATGGCGATGTCGTCGGCGTAGATGGTATGGTTGATATTGTCGACTTGCTGTAGTTGCTTGGCAAGGCCAATCATGACTAAGTTAAAGAGCATGGGAGAGTTAACTGAAGCTTGCGGGGTGCCTTTGCTGCCAAGGGGAAGCTGGTGTGATCGTAAATCCCCTGCCGAGAGGGTAGCCGTGCGATTGGAGAGAAAGTCACGGATGTAATTGTAGGCTCGCTCTCCTACATGGAGGTTGGAGACCTGGTCAAGGATAGCTGCATGGGAAATGTTATCAAAGGCTTGAGTGAGGTCGAGTCCGAGGATGGCTTTCATGTTACGGGAACGATCGTTTAGCACTTGATGTTTGAGCTGCAACATAGCGTCTTGAGTAGAAAGGTGAGGGCGAAATCCAATGATGGTGTGGGGATAGAGAGAGTCGTCCTCGAGGTGACTGTTGATGCGTGCTAAGAAGGCGTGTTCCATCACCTTGCCTACGCATAAAGTGAGGGAAATGGGCCTGAAGTTATTGAGGCTAGATGGTTTGCCAGGCTTTGGGATTAGGATAACGTTGGCAGACTTCCAGGCAGTTGGAAGGGCATCAATGCGCCAGCAATCGTTGAAGTAGTCAGTCAGATGCGACACGCACTCATCATCGAGATCACGAAGGCTTTTGTTAGTGACCCCGTCTGGCCCTGCAGCAGAACGACCGTTAAGCTTGCGTAGAGCGGCATGTATTTCAGATACGCTGAAATCGGCGTCTAGCGTAGGGTTGGGGCTACCGATGTAATTGCTGTGTGGACTGACTTGTCCCCTGGAGATATATCTGGTGCAGAGGTAGTGAAGCACCTGTTGTGGACCTTGCTTAAGGGTCTCCGTATAAAGGAGCTTCTGCAGCCGATCCTGTTGGGTGGTGCGGGTGGTGGTATTATCAAGCAGATGTTTGAGGAGTTTCCACGAGGAAGGGCGATGAAGTTGTCCATCCACCGTGTTACACGGCTCAGTCCATTGTTGCCGGCTGAGGGTTTGACAATGCTGCTCGATGGCTGTGTTCAGTTTGGAGATCTTACTTCTGAGGCGACGGTTTAGGCGCTGCCCCTTCCATCGAGCTAGGATGGAGGCTTTAGCCTCCAGACGATGGGCGAGGCGGCTATCCATGCGTTAAACTGAGGCATCTGTAGTTACCACCCGAGTGGCCGTTTGAACATCGATGCGTAGCGCTTGCATCCACGTGTTAATGTCGGTAATGCCTTCTGCTGAGGTAGAACCTATGCGTGTTTTACGAAAAACATCCCAGTCGGTAATGGCGAATTCTCTAGTGGGGGCAGGGGCGGCAGCGAGTTGGGGTAAAGAGAGAGCAAGGATGTAATGGTCGCTGCGCAGGTCTTGCTGGGTATTGGTCCAGTGTGCATTGTTGATATGTTTCATAAAGGTGAGGTCGGGGGTAGAGTTCCGGGTACTGGAAGTACCGAGGCGTGTAGGAAAGGAGGGATCCGTGATGAGCGTAAGGCCGAAGTCATGATAATCTTGCCAGAGGTTGCGAGCTGCAGCTTCCGTGCGAACGTAGCCCCAGCCTGTATGGGCAAGGTTGAAATCACCGCCAATGAGTAGGGGGTGCGTTCCAGCTACGTGAAGAGCCTTCTTATAGAGGGTGAGGAAGCGACACCTTGCTTTATCCTTGGGGCTATTGTAAATGTTCAGAAGGAAGATGCATTCTTTCAGTTTACGATTGGGAATTAATTCGAGGAATAGATGTTCGATGTGAGGACTATTGAGATCATGTTCAATAACAGGAATACGACGCCGTACTAGGGTGGAGACCCGGCGAAGAGGGTGGGTTGCATGGAAGGTTTGATAACCGGGGAGCGTGGTCGGGGCGCTGTTGGTTTCTTGAAGTAGGATAGCATCCGGGTGGCGGGTATGTTGGCGTATGTATTGATTGAGTACCGGCTGTTTATGGTCCTGATCCTTGGAAGTTCGGCTGATCACTAACTTCTTCATTTTCCATGCTAGGGGGAAACTCTTATGTCTCGTTGTACGAGTCTGGAATTCTTCTTGACGCTTGCTTGACGAGAAATTTCCTGTTGCGTTGGATCGGGATGCCGCTCTCCAACTCGACGACATATGACCGCGGCGGTTTTGCCCTCTGACAGACGACGCCTTCCCGCCTACAGTCCATGACCCAGACAGAATCACCGGGTGCCAATGGGACAAGGTGTCGGGCCGCATAACGGCGGTAATAATTTTGCTGCTGCTTTTCTCTGACAACTGCATCCTTCTTCCGTACCTCTTTCAGGTTGGATGTATTTGGTACCAGCCTATTCGGATGGAGAGGCAGGGTTGTACGAAGCCGCCACGCCATGAGCAGCTCCGCTGGCGTCTTGCCCAGTGGTCCTGGGGTGCCCCTGTAGACTAACAGAGCCAAGTAGGGATCACAAGACTTTAGCTGTAGCCCTTTTACCGTTTTCACCATTCGTTCTACCTCTACGTTTGTCTGCGGGTACCTAGGGCTACACGTCACACATTTGAATCCACAGGCCTTCGCGAACTGCTTAAATTCTTCACTGACAAATTGAGCACCGTTATCCGTGACAAGCACTTCGGTTATGCAGTGCCTAGCGTAGACGTCTTTGGCATGACCAACAACACAAGTGCTGGCGAGCGATTCCAGTAAACACAATTCCTGAAATCGAGATAGAAAATCCACTAAGAGCAAGTAGTTTCGGCCATTGAGATGGAATATATGTGATGCGACCATTTGCCAAGGTAGAATAGGTGTCTGGATTGGGATCACACGTTCACTCGGCTGTTCTCGCAACTGCAAATACACGCGGCAATTGACAACCAAAAAGCAAGTCGAGAGCTCAAGCCCGGCCACCAGACTCCCGTGCTCTCACCCTGCATCTCACAATACCTTGATGACCTTCGAGAATCAGACTTAACATTCTATTCTGGAGCGAGAGGGGCACAACGAGGTGAGTGCCATGCATGAGAACCCCTTTACACACGCTCAATGTTGCGCGATGCTGCCAATATGGCCTCATAACGCTTGATAGCGAAGTTGGGCCCGGCCAGCCTTCACGAAGGTAACGGCACAACGTACGGCAGGTCTCGTCTTTCGCCTGCTCTTCGGCGACCAGTCTAAAGTAATCCGATTCATCCAACTCGGATAACGCGCCAGTAAAAAACGAGTTCACTTCATCCACAGAAAGGAACAGACAGACAGACAGACAGACAGACAGACAGACAGACAGACAGACAGACAGACAGACAGACAGACAGACAGACAGACAGACAGACAGACAGACAGACAGACAAAGAGCTTTACTAATGGTCCTGAGGAACAGCGTTAGGGTACCTCCCTTTTCAGGGAGTCCCCGTAGCCACCACGGGCCGCACCCACGTCGGGATGGGAAGATCGTGGTCCTCCGCTCTGTCGCAGGCCCTCTGGACAGCCCATAGCTGCTCTGAGAGGTCGCCGCTTTTAAGGGCTGCCTTCCAGTCGGTTAGAGTAGTTAGCGATGAGCTGCGTAACGCAGGGCAGTGCCAGAGCATATGGGATAAGGAGCAGTACACCTACCCACAGTCTGGACAGTGGGGTTCTACGTTAGGTGAAAAGTCACTGAATCGGCCCCTGGAGGGGAACGTCCCTGTTTGTAGCATGCGAAATACCGACGATTGTGGTCTATTATGTTTAGGGTGTGGTAGCGGAAAGGCCCGTCGAGCGAGTTGATAGTGTGCAAAGATTTCATGGAAGGTGAGAAGTGAATCCCTGTACAGTCCTGAGCCGCCGCCCCTGAGTCCACCTGAACCGCCGCGGTGTGTGAGACCTCGCTCACAGTCATGGGCCAACTCATTGGCGTTAACAACCTCAGAGTGCTCATTGATTCCCATATGGGCCGGGAACCATTTGATGCTATGAATACCAGCAGCCCCCTCGCTGCCGAGGATGGCCGCCGCCTCCTTTGAGATCGAGCCGGAGGAGAAAGCTCGGGCTACAGACCTGGAGTCTGTAAAGATATTGGGACGTAGAGGGTCCTTCAGTGCTATAGCTGTAGCTACCTGCTCGGCTACTGTTGCAGAAACCTTCCGCACCGATGCTGAGTTAAAGAGAGTGCCGTTGGAGTCAACCGAAACTACGGCGTAGTGATCAGAGCACTCGTACTGGGCGGCGTCAACAAAACATGCCAGATTCAGAGTGGTTGCTGCCGCTTTTAACAGGGAATAAGCCATGCTAACCGGTGCCCTACATTGTATTAAGGGTGGACGTTACGTGGCATGGGATCTACCTTGCACTAATCTTGGACTACGGGTGATAGGGTGACGTTGCGCTTCGTGATTTCCTGGTGACCGCATCCAACGGATTCGAGGATGCGCCTCCCCGCTCACGGTGATGACAGTCGTATTATTTGGGCCACTCGTTCAGCCTCGATCACCTCTGATAGGGTGTTGTACATGCCTAGATGCATGAGACGCACGGTGCTGGTAGAGAGTGGTAAACCCAGCATGCGCTTCATGCTTTTGCGCATGAGGACGTCGATTTTGGCCTCATCCCGTTTAGACCAGCGCAAGGCGAAGGCTGCATAGTTAACGTGGCTCATCAGAAACGCGTGGTAGAGTCTGAGGAGAGTGCTCTCGCTTATACCCCCTCTGCGGTTCGAAATCCTGAGGTTAAGCCGAAGCATATTCTCCGTCTTGGTGGTAATGCGGGCTATAGTATGTGAGTTGCCCCCACGAGATTGCAGGAAGAGTCGGAGGACTCTGATGGTATCCACTCTGTAGATTTGTTGTCCGTCCCTGGTGTAAAGGGCTTTGGGAACTTATCTAAGGGTGTGCAGCACCTAACCCCCCGTCGGGTGGGCCTATACAATAGAAGTTCGGACTTGGTTGGTGGCAGCCTCAGGCCTGTGTCTAGTAGGAAGGGTTCTGTGATGTCGAGCGCCTGTTGGAGCGCACTCTCAACTGCAGCGTCAGACCCTCCCATGCACCAGACGGTAATATCATCCGCGTAGAGGGCGGGACCCATTTCTCTTACTATGGCCAGTCTGTCCGAGAGGCCCTTAATGGCGATGTTAAACAATGTGGGAGAGATGACCACCCCTTACGGGTGCCTCTCGCTCCCAATATAAATTCCTTGGATTTGATTTGCCCTATTTTGACAGTGGCCTTTCGATACCTTAGGAAGGAGCTGACGTACGCATGGAATTGCGGCCCCAGGCCCAGGTGCGAGATGGCGTCTAGCACGAACCGGAGCGAGATGTTATCAAAAGCCCTGGACAAGTCTAGACCAAAGATGCCCTGAGTGTCTTTAGTGTCATCATCAAATATTTGCTTCTTTATAAGTAGCATGACGTCCTGTGTGGAGAGTCCCGGCTGAAAGCCTACCATGTTGTGAGGGAATAACTCATTAGTTTTTGTGTGCCTAGATATATGGTTGTGAATGGCATGTTCGGCCACCTTACCCACGCAGGAGGTAAGCGAGATGGGTCGCGTGTTCTCCGGCGCAAGAGGTTTCCCTGGTTTCGGGATGAGCACCACTGAGGCTGTCTTCTAGGACTCGGGGAAGAGGCCCGTTTCCCTAATTTTATTGACCTCCCCGGTGAGCTGCGCAACTGATTGTTCGTCCAAGATGTGGAGGAGCTTATTGGAGATGCCATCCAGGCCCGGTGCAGAGCGACCGTTGATCGTTTGGAGCACCTCCCAGATTTCGAATTTCGGATTACGGATTTTTCGGATTCGGATTTCAGATGTCGAGCTCCCCCCCCCACTACCGCCCGGTAACGAGGATAATCCCCGTCATCAGAGGGGCCCAGCGGGAGATACTTTACGGCGAAATCTTGAAGGAGGACGTGCTCAGATACACCCACCACCTTTTGATTATATACTATGCGATCGATGGCTAGTCTCGGATTGTTTTTGCTTTGCGAATCGTCGAGTAAGTGTTTGAGCAGGTTCTATTTGCCCCCCGTTCTCATCTGCCCATCAACCGAGGAGCACACTTCATTCCATTGTTGTTTGGACAATTCGATGGAATGAGTTTTTATTGTACAATTGAGCACCGCAATTTTCTTGCGAAGTCGGCGGTGAAGTCTGTGCATGCTCCAGCGTGGCAGAATTGAGTTTTTGGCTTCTAGGAGGTGCGCAATGCGCACGTCCATCCGATCTACTTTTAGGTCGGTCTTAACCACCTTGGTCGCAGCTTGTACGTCCTTCTGAAGTCTTGTGAACAGACTATCGAGATTATCGTAGCCGGTCTTGTCCGCCTTCCGCATTTTCCGGAAGGCATCCCAGTCCGTCACTTTAAATTCCCTGGCAGGGGCTGTGCTAATTGTTAGGGTAATCTCCACAATCAAGTGGTCGCTACCCAGGTTCTCTTGCAAATTTCACCATCCTGCTCCGTGGGTGTTCTCGACGAACGTCAGGTCTGGAGTGGTGTCTCGGACTACCGACGTGCCGGTTCGCGTCGGGTATTGAGGATCCGTAATCAATTCCAGTGAGCAGTCAGCAACTGCCTGGACAAGGAGATCGCCCTTGGTGGATTGGCAGAAGCATCCCCAGGCATTGTGGGGTGCATTGATGTCACCCGCTATCACTATGGGGCTCTCTTGCTCAGGGCCACCGCCTTTGTCATGATTGTGGCGGATGCCACAATCATGACAACACTCCAAAACCCCGCAGGGGTGCCTGCGTCAGCAGGCGTTTGGTGCGTTGCGACACCACGTACCCGAGCACACGAGGGTTGGAGTCTCCATCTTTCTCCTTTCCTCTCTCTTCATCTTCTCCTCCCCACACCCCTTTCTCCGTGCAGTGCTATTGAGGTGTCCTCCTGTGAGAGACAGTTACGGCACTGCACTTATCTCTTCCATTCTCTTTAAAATAACTTCAAACAGATATGTTCAAAAGGAAGACACTACTCTTAAGCCACTTGTTAGGGATAATTTCGACCATAATGATTTCCGCCCTAGTTTTTCCAATTGGAAATTTGTGTGCTTGAAATGAGCACTTCCATGTGACCAAGCTTGCTAAACCCCGCTTTCCTTCCTCCCGTATCGATACAACCAGGTATCCCGGGAAGGTTGGCGCGTCATCGAGAGTTTCTTGTAACAGAATTACGTGCGGTTTGACCGCCTGTGCCGAAATGAATTGCTGCAGCGGAGCTTTGCGCCATTGGAAACTGGCACAGTTCGAATGCCACACAACCAACTTGTTGGGATTGACCGCCTTGTTGATTGCCTTGGATTGGCCATTCCACCGTCTTGTTGACGGGGACGGCACTTGCGGGTGAAGGTGCCTGACGGGGCTCCCTCGAAGGCTGTCTAGCTGTAGCTAACGCCGCCTGTGCACTTTCCAGGGACGCCATTCTTTTGAGGAGGACAGTCACGCTTTCAGCGAGCTGCTGAATTGCCCGCTGCAGGCTTTCTTAGTCTTTGTTATTGGACTCGGTCTCCATACAGTCAGTGTCCTCCTCCGGCGGCATGGCCCTACGTTAACCCGAGCGCGCCTGTGGCTCCCCTGAGGGGGGCACCTGTTGCTTCTCGACTTGCGAGGGGTACGACTTACGGACCGACTCAAAGTCTGCCCTCATCTGCTTCATTTCTGCTTTGATTCAACCGTTCTCTTGCATGAGATGAGCGACTCTTGGATCAACTTTATGCTCCGGCAATGCTACCTGCGTTACTTTGAGCCCGGCGTCGTCTGCTTCGACTTGACTCGATCGGCCCAGGTTGGCATTCCCTGGATCCGAACCCGGGAGGTAGAGCGGCCTCGGAACCGAGAGCGCCCTCTGGAGAGGCTGCATTGTCGTCCAGAGGGCGTGACGGAGCGCTCCCTTCTGGGTGCTCTCGCCGCGCTGGAGCAACGTGGTCGGTTCTCCTTGACCACCTGTTGCAGCTGGTGCTTGTTCTTGGCACGCTTACGGCGCCGTCGGCGTCTGCGTACGACGTATGGAACTTGAAATCGCTGCCTACACGTTTTGTCTGCCGTAAGATGCAGGCCTCTGCAAGGGGCGCACTTCGGCGAACACTAGTGGTCATCGGGCGGGGAGGTTAGTCCGCAGCCCCGGCAATCTCATTGGTGGGGTTGAGGCAGTCACCCGCACGATGTCCCAAGCCGCTAAATGCGTGGCACACCTCAGTTTGGCGTTTGTAGAGCGTGCAGCGCAGAGGGCTGACGCCACACATGACATAGTTAGGCACTTTCATGCCGTCGAAGAGGACGAGCACTGTGGTGGTGTTCCTAATTCGTTTGACTTCCAGAGCCTTCGGATTACGATGGTTGACGATCATGCGCTGGAGTTGGGCCTCGCTGATGTCGGCGTCGACACCTCGTATGACCCCTTTGCAGGTGCTGTCTGGGGCCTTGATGCATGCGGCCACTTTGCATAGTCCTTCGTGTATGCGGATTTGCTGGATCCCTGTATAATCGGTGGCGTTCTACTTCTTCGGGCTGGAGACGACGAGAACGTTCTGAGTGAAATTAGGGCAGATTACGTCGCCCTTAGTTTCTGGGGGGCTAGTGCAACCGCCATGGCCAAAGCTTGAGCCAGCTTGATTTGGCTTATCTTCTGGACGTCTAGCCCACCCCTTGGGCGGGCATTAATTTGAATGTGCTCCCTAAGTAGTCTGGGGAGCCTCGACGAGACTGCGACACGCCTTGCGGGGCAGCCGTGTGGCAGCCACCCTTCGAGCCCACGTGGGTTTTCTTACTCGTTGAAATTGATGTTTCTTTGCGAGCTTTCTTGTTCTTGCCCAACGCTCTCGTCCAGCCTGGGCTGTTGGCTTCTTGGGAGGAGATTTCCTCTCCTACCACCATTTCTACTGCGGGCATATTGCCCCTCTTCGTCGGGCTAGGCCTAAGCCTACCCGCGCCTAGCGTCGCCGCGGCAAGGTCGACAGAGAAAGTTCTACAATTTCCGCGCGATGGCCACTCACCGAAGGAAGTCCTCAGAAAAAACCGTGTCGAATGGCGTGTATTTCAGCGGTAGGTTACAATAAAGGCGCCGGCTAGTGCGGACGTGGAAAGGTCGGCTACTGCGTTCGTGAATATTTTCGGTCGGCTTTTTATGTGGCAGAAAGCAAGTTCTTGGTTTCTTGCCCTCGCACTGGCGCTAAACAAAGTGCATCAGCAATTTCAAAATTTTTCCGAGGAACATATGCGACATCAAAGCTGAATCGCATCAGACGCATTCGGAATTTCTGAATGCGCGGCGGTACCAAATCTAGGGGAGTCTTTCCTAGCAAAGTCGCTAGGGGTTTGTGATCCGTCTCCAGCGTTATGTGTAGTCCACGCACATTACTTTCGAGACGCTCAGTCGCCCATGTTAGAGCTAGGGTCTCTTTTTCAATTTGCGCGTAGCGCTTTTCTGTTGGAGTCAGTGATCTTGAAACAAATATAACTGGCCGTCTCTCTTTGGTTGTACCTGAAGTAAAGCTGCACCTAAACCGTACGACGACGCGTCTGCAGAAAGAATGGTTTGATTCCGTGGATCAAACTTTGCCATACACTTATCAGAACAGATAACGCTTTTTGTGCTGTCAAACGCCATCTGCTGAGGCGTAGCCCAAATCCACACACTGTGCGTGATGAAGCAACTGTCGTAATGGCGCAGACTTCTCAGCTAAGTCTGGAATAAACCACGAGCAATAATTTGCAAGACCAAGGAATCTTCGCATATCGGCAACATTTTCAGGCGGTTTCATATCAGTGCAGGATCTGGCAGTATGCATTCTTTGCTCACTCGGCATCCCAAAAAACATACCGTATTTATTCGCGTATAACCCGCACCAAAATGTGAAAAAACGCGGTTAGAAAGTGGGGGTGCGGGTTATCTGCGAATTTTTTCCTTGGGAGGGGGGGGGGGGGGTCGGCTTCACCGCAATGTGCGGCGGCCTCCCCGTGTAGTCTGCCTTCCCGTCGTCATCGACGCTTGTCAAGCCGATGAAGGGCCAACGAAAGGCCAGCATTGTTGAGCCTCGCGTTAGGCGCTGTTTAGTGTACTTACCCCAGTTTGCACTGTTTGCCTGCTTTGTTTTGGCATCATGAGTGCGACTCGACGGCAGCGTTTCACAGCGAAAGAGAAGCTAAAGATTATAGCCGCTGCCGAAGAAATCGGCAACAGAGCTGCTGCAAGACAGCATGACGTCGACGAGTCGTGCATTCGCGACTGGAGGAAGAAAAAAGAGAGTCTCGAAGCAACGAACCGGGACAGGCGAGCGTTTCGGGGTCCGAAGACTGGCGCGTACCCCCACCTCGAGACGCAGCTTGCGAAGTTCATCGAGGAGCAGAGAAGTCGTGGCCACGCTGTTTCGACTGAGATGGCGCAAATGGAAGCCCTGAAGTTGGCCCGGGAATTGAACATTCCACGTGAGTTTCGTGCAAGCCGTGGATGGCTTCAGCGCTTCATGCGAAGACATGGATTTTCTATGCGGCGGCGAACAACCATGTGCCAGCGGCTTCCTGAAGCCTACGAGGAAAAGTTGTTGAACTTTCAACGATATGTGATCGCACTTCGCAAGACGCTACCTAGCATTCCACTGCCCCCAGGAATCGTTGTGCGTGCGGAAGAAAATTCGTGGATGAACAGTGGCCTAGTCGGTGACTGGCTTCGAGTAATCTGGGAGCGAAGACCAGTTGCCTTGCTGGCACGCCGGTCGATGCTCGTACTAGATTCCTTCAGAGGCCACTGCACTGATGCGGTGAAGGCTCGCCTTGCCGAGACCAGCACCGACCTCGTCATAATACCTGGCGGCATGACGTCCATGCTACAGCCACTCGACGTGTGCCTGAACAAGCCGTTCAAGGCACACGTGAAGCGGCTGTATGCCCAGTGGATGGCGCCCTCACACCGACGGGACGCGTGCGAAGGCCTGATATTCCATTGCTGTGCCAGTGGATCGTGGATGCGTGGAAAGCGATACCGGCCGATTTGGTGCGCAAAAGCTTTAAAAAATGTGCGATCAGTAATAGTTTGGATGGTGCCGAGGACGACTACGTCTTTGAGAGTGGCGATGAAGCCTCGGATGGCAGTAGTGAGAGCGGCGACGATTAAGAATCGGATAACCAGTGACGTGGTGGCGGTCGTTTGAATAAATGTTCTGAAAACGAAATGATCACTGAGTGTGAGTTGCATCTTTCAGTTGCATCTTTCTAGCGCTCATTTTTTTTTTCAGGTAAACGTGCGGGTTATACGCGAGTTTTTTTTTTTTTTTCCGCCGAGTTCAAAGTTAGGGGTGCGGGTTATACGCAGGGGCGGGTTATACGCGGGTAAATACGGTAGCTCTTTTACTCTGAACTGACATTTTTCACGATTCAAAGTTATGCCTGCTTCCGTCAAGCGTTCTAAGGTCTGAAACAATCGCTCATCTTGCTCTTTCTGTGAAGAACCAAAGACTAACACATCGTCCATTTAGTTTACGACCCTTGGCATTCCATCAAGAATTTCACACACTTGCCTTTGAAAGTATACAGGAGCAGAGGTCATGCAAACGGCAGGCGTACAAAGCAATAACGTCCAAAGGGGGTAAAAAACATGGTCAATAGCTGACAATCCTTGCTTAGCTTTACTTGATGGAATCTCGAGTTCGCGTCAAATTTAGAAAACACAGCTGCTCCGCTTAGTAAC